>NC_092108.1:34335829-34628329 GCF_045679555.1 Salvelinus alpinus
TGACATGGTCAAATGGTACTGGAGAAGCCTTGCAAGGGAAGTATACACCATAAAGACTGTCACAGCAGTTTTCAGAAACACATTTCTGGTAAGGCTGTGTGAAATGCAAATACAGTATCTTAGCAGGTGTCTGTCAAACACAAAACCGACATGACAGAAATATCAATCTGGAAGACAAGATTTCTAATAATAGCATCACACCCTGATCTGTTTCACCTGTCTTTGTGCTTGTCTCCACCCCCCTCCAGGTGTTGCCCATCTTCCTCATTATCCCCAGTATTTATACCTGCGTTCTCTGTTTGTCTGTTGCCAGTGTGTCTCGGCAGGTCTTACCAGTGTGTTTGCGCTGCGCCCTGTGGTCTCAAGTTAGGTTTCCCTGGTTCTGACCATGCTGCATGCCCTGACCCAGAGTCTGCCTGCTGTTCTGTACCTGCCTGACTCTGACCCATTTACGATCCTCTGCCTGTCCTGATCCCGAGCCTGCCTGCTGTTCTGTACCTTATTGACTCTGCCCTGGATTACGGACCTCTGCCTGCCTTTGACCTGACTTTGTCCTGCCCCGTTTGGGTCAATAAACATCTGTGACTCTAGCTGTCTGCATCTGGGTCTTATTCTGAGTTCTGATAAATAGAAGAGGAAAAAAAGAAACCTGCACAATACTCTTGGTAGTTTCACTGCTCTTTAATAAGCTTTACATATCGATATGTTTTTGCTTCATTATTATGGGGTATTGTGTGTAGATTGAGAATTTCTTTTTATTTAGTACATTTTAGAATAAGGCTGTAACGTAACAATGTGGGACAAGTCAAGGGTGTGAATACTTTCCGAAGGCACTGAATGTACAGGGAAGCATGCTGTCTCATGCTTTGGAAATGCTTGCCGTTTCTGTGTTTATGTAACCAGATAAACGTATCTGAGGAGCAGAATACAGGAATCTACTAAGACATGACATTCTCTCCATTTTAGCTAGCCTTTTCAATGAGGCTCAACTCCAAGGTTTTTTCCAGGGTTTAGTTTGCAATAACAGCATAATCCCACACACCCAGTGCCCTGGAATACAATTTCAATGGTTTCCTTGGTTACTTTACAGCCAATTTATTTCCACTACTCTGAATGGTGGGTGAAACAGCATATTGTTTCATTGTGCTTGGACTGTGCCTGTCGCTCAAAACCTCATCTTTGGCCTTAGTGTCTGTCAAAAAAAATACCTTTTTGAAAGTGTTGGTACTTTCAAATCAAATCAAATCAAATGTATTTATATAGCCCTTCTTAAATCAGCTGATATCTCAAAGTGCTGTACAGAAACCCAGCCTAAAACCCCAAACAGCAAGCAATGCAGGTGTAGAAGCACGGTGGCTAGGAAAAACTCCCTAGAAAGGCCAAAACCTAGGAAGAAATGTAGAGAGGAACCAGGCTATGAGGGGTGGCCAGTCCTCTTCTGGCTGTGCCTGGTGGAGATTATAACAGAACATGGCCAAGATGTTCAAATGTTCATAAATGACCAGCATGGTCAAATAATAATAATCACAGTAGTTGTCGAGGGTGCAGCAAGTCAGCACCTCAGGAGTAAATGTCAGTTGGCTTTTCATAGCCGATCATTAAGAGTATCTCTACCGCTCCTGCTGTCTCTAGAGAGTTGAAAACAGCAGGTCTGGGACAGGTAGCACGTCCGGTGAACAGGTCAGGGTTCCATAGCCGCAGGCAGAACAGTTGAAACTGGAGCAGCAGCACGGCCAGGTGGACTGGGGACAGCAAGGAGTCATCATGCCAGGTAGTCCTGAGGCATGGTCCTAGGGCTCAGGTCCTCCGAGAGAGAGAAAGAAAGAGAGAATTAGAGAGAGCATACTTAAATTCACACAGGACACCGGATAAGAGAGGAGAAGTACTCCAGATATAACAAACTGACCCTAGCCCCCCGACACATAAACTACTGCAGCATAATGACTGTGACAGTGAGTAGGTCCAGAGACATGTTGGACAAAACCCACTGAGTCGATGATGGCTCCGAAAGCCTTTTGGAGTGGGTCTGTGGACTTTTCCATGTGAACATTAAAATCACCAAAAATTTGAATATTATCTGCTATGACTACAAGGTCCGATACGAATTCAGGGAACTCAGTGAGGAACGCTGTATATGGCCCAGCAGGCCTGTAACCGGTAGCTATAAAAAGTGATTGAGTAGGCTGCATAGATTTCATGACTAGAAGCTCAAAAGACGAAAACTTCTTTTTTTTTTTGTAAATTGAAATTTGCTATCGTAGATTTTAGCAACACCTCCGCCTTTGCGGGATGCACGGGGGATATGGTCACTAGTGTAACCAGGAGGTGAAGCCTCATTTAACACAGTAAATTAATCAGGCTTAAGCCATGTTTCAGTCAGGCCAATCACATCAAGATTGTGATCAGTGATTAGTTCATTGACTATAACTGCCTTTGAAGTCAGGGATCTAACATTAAGTATCCCTATTTTGAGATGTGAGGTCAGCATATTAGTAGTGAATTGTGTGATTTACAGTGGTTTATGCGTTTAATTCCAAGTGAGAATTATATTGCCAGTAAGCACTCTCCTTTGAGTGGGGACATCTGGCCAGGGGCTAGTTATTAAAGACACTAGGCCTACAAGAATTGTAAAGGAACAGACACACACAACAACTTTTATAGGCTATAGCCTTCATCAGAGGAAAATAAGGGGAACAGGATAGAGTATTGTTATGCCATGTAGGCTAAGTGGCTACAAAAGGCAGGCAAACAAGAAGAACCTGACAAACACGTTCTTTGGAGCATCATCTTATTTGTGTTATTATCCGCATACGTCTGACAAGTGTACCGTTGATAACATGTTCAGACAAGCAACAATGAGGGTAAAATGTATAACTTAATATCACTTTTTTGTATTTTACCCATCCCTGGTGAAAAAAGGTGGGGATTGCAGGCGTTCCAGATGTGCGCGTAACCTACGCCCACGCGCAAGGACGTGTGCATGCAACGTCATTGAGGGAAAGCAGAGCAGAAGAGCGAAACATGGCGACATCAAACAATCCGCGGAAATTTAGCGAGAAAATCGCTTTACATAATCAGAAGCAGGCAGAGGAGACCGCAGCATTCGAGGAAGTGATGAAAGATTTGAGTATTACCCGAGCAGCGAGGGTAAGCTTGTCTGTTTATACCCATTTGCTGTTATTGCTGGTGAGATGTCAAATTCAGTAATATTCGCGGCGGGCACGTAGCTTGGCCAGGGAGGTAAACAATAACAAACAGCCCCTACGTGCCAGCTAATATTCTTGGCATGAATGGCAACCAGCAGTCTTATTATCGTATTCGTGTAGTTATTCTCAAATGGAGAGGTATCCCGGCTCAAGTCCCTCCGTCTTCAAAAGTTGCACAATATAGCTCCAGTGCAAGCAATAGCCAACTAATGTGGGGCGTGCATGCGTGTTTGACAGCCACATCAAAATAGAACGTTCGTTGGTTTTTCTGATCGCACTCTAGGCGAGGAAGAAGCTTCAGATGAACAGCAATTTCTATGTATTGAAGTATTTTGGAAAGCAGTATTTTCAGTTTAAAGATCACCAAAGACACATAAGCTAATAATCAGGTGGGAATAGCAGTCGTGCTGTGAAACTGGGCAGACAAGTACAGTAATATGATTGACAGTGGCATATCAAAGATGAGGACCAACCCGCACAGATTATGTTGACGACAAACCGCATGCCGCAGGCCTCTAATGCCAGCAACATATTGCGCTCTTCATCAATGTCATTTCAGTGCTTTTGGCAGTACATTTTTCTACAAAATGTATACGAAATAACATTGGTGCATTTGAGAAACGTTGCCAGCAGAACCAGCGCATTTGAAAGAGTTTCAAATGGGCGGGTTCTGAGATACTGTAGCAACATTGGCATCGCTCTCTGACTGGTTAAATTACTGCATCCTTATTTGGATGGTACTATCCATTGAATACGTTGGACAATCATCAGTGTAGTGTTTGTTTTTAATTCACAGGAAATAACACATTTTCTATTGATTTCAATGGATTCATTCAGTGTTGAGGTGACATGTGTTATTTTTCCTGAAGTGGGTGATTTATTGTTTTAGGCTGGAACCTTTGGAAGTCAAAATTGGGTGCAATTTCAACAAACACATTTGGGAAGAGTAGGTTTCACTATTTGAAGACATGCTCTGGAACTTTGGGGTGGATGTGTCAATGTGTAGTTCAGACATGCATTTATGAGCAGAATTACTGTTACTGCAGTCAGCCATGAAATCCCTAGTTTGAAAGTGATTGTTTTTCTGGAAATGGTGCACCTTTTTCCCTACATTTTCCCTCACATGGGACAGCCCCCTAGCAATTCCAGTTCTAGCCAATGAGTTTTAGCCCCTCACCATTTGAGTGACAGCTAGCAAGATGCACACAGAGTGAGCGAGAGGGCTACTAGCTAAAAAGTATACAAAAGTACTGGAGAATCTCTTTAAAATATTGCTTTTGGCCCTATAGTATAGTGATGGGGGACGAAGTCGATACAGCTACATATCGGGATATTATTTTGGACAATATATTGTATCGTATCATTTTGGCAATAACTCAATATTATTTTTGTGCTAGTTGCCTGTATACCTGCACTTTTTTACAACACTTTTATTTCCATGACTGATAAACACTGTCTCTCTTGACACTCTGCAGCAGACATATGGCGATCAATATAGGTTTGGAACATCAAATCGCAATAAAATCACAGTATCGAATCGCAATAAATATACAATCGTGAGAATCGTAATGCATATCGTATTGACACCTAAGTATCGTGATAATATCGTATCATGAGGTCCCAGGCAATTCCCAGCCCTAGTATAGTATGAGGCTATAAACATAATCCTTACTTTGTAACATACAGTATGCATACAATAATAGGAAGGGCAAGTCTAATGCTCAGTATTTGATAATAACTTTTGACAGTGCAGTAGGCAGCGAGCCTACAAGTTCACTCAAGTAGGCACATTTACCCTATTGACTTGATTCATATGTGGTTGGATTTGTGAAACACTTATCCCAAAATGCATGTAATCTTCTGTCAACAAAATAACAAGATGTATTCAAACTTGACTCACTATTGCGAGATTACTGTATTTTCAAAATACTCTGGAGAAATAGGCTTTTGAGATTATTATTAAATGATTTCCCTTCTTTAATCAATAGTGCGTGTGCGTGACAGACATGAACAGTTTGGGTACTGTCTGTGTATAGGATTAAACTACTTTGATTACCTGCTTTTCTAAACAAAATAGCAAAATGATTTTCTCGTGATATTACTCTGTATCTCTAGTACATAAGAGAACTTTCTGAAACGTAAACTCAGCAAAAAAAGAAATGTCCCTTTTTCAGGACCCTGTCTTTCAAAGATCATTCGTAAAAATCCAAATAACTTCACAGATCTTCATTGTAAAGGGTTTAAACACTGTTTCCCATGCTTGTTCAAACACTGTTTCACATGCTTGTTCAATGAACCATAAACAATTAATGAACATGCACCTGTGGAACGGTCGTTAAGACACTCAGTTTACAGACGGTAGGCAATTAAGGTCACAGTTATGAAAACTTAGGACACTAAAGAGGCCTTTCTACTGACTCTGAAAAACACCAAAAGAAAGATGCCCAGGGTCCCTGCTCATCTGCGTGAACGTGCCTTTGGTATGCTGCAAGGAGGCATGAGGACTGCAGATGTGGCCAGGGCAATAAATTGCAATGCCCGTACTGTGAGATGCCTAAGACAGTGCTACAGGGAGCCAGGACGGACAGCTGATCGTCCTCGCAGTGCCAGACCACGTATAACAACACCTGCACAGGATCGGTACATCCGAACATCACACCTGCGGGACAGGTACAGGATGGCAACAACAACTGCCCGAGTTACACCAGGAATGCACAATCAATCAATCAATCAATCAATCAATTTTATTTTATATAGCCCTTCATACATCAGCTAATATCTCGAAGTGCTGTACAGACACCCAGCCTAAAACCCCAAACAGCTAGTAATGCAGGTGTAGAAGCACGGTGGCTAGGAAAAACTCCCTAGAAAGGCCAAAACCTAGGAAGAAACCTAGAGAGGAACCAGGCTATGAGGGGTGGCCAGTCCTCTTCTGGCTGTGCCGGGTGGAGATTATAACAGAACTATGCCAAGATGTTCAAAAATGTTCATAAGTGACAAGCATGGTCAAATAATAATCATGAATAATTTTCAGTTGGCTTTTCATAGCCGATCATCAAGAGTTGAAAAACAACAGGTCTGGGACAGGTGGCGGTTCCATAACCGCAGGCAGAACAGCTGAAACTGGAATAGCAGCAAGGCCAGGCGGACTGGGGACAGCAAGGAGTCACCACGGGCGGCAGTCCCGACGCATGGTCCTAGGGCCCAGGTCCTCCGAGAGAAAGAAAGAGAGAAGGAGAAAATTAGAGAGAGCCAAGATTTTCAAAATTTCCATAAATGACAAGCATGGTCAAATAATAATCAGGAATAAATCTCAGTTGGCTTTTCATAGCCGATCATTAAGAGTTGAAAACAGCAGGTCTGGGACAGGTAGGGGTTCCATAACCGCAGGCAGAACAGTTGAAACTGGAATAGCAGCAAGGCCAGGCGGACTGGGGACAGCAAGGAGTCACCACGGCCGGTAGTCCCGACGTATGGTCCTAGGGCTCAGGTCCTCCGAGAGAAAGAAAGAGAGAAGGAGAAAATTAGAGAGAGCCAAGATTTTCAAAATGTTCATAAATGACAAGCATGGTCAAATAATAATCAGGAATAAATCTCAGTTGGCTTTTCATAGCCGATCATTAAGAGTTGAAAACAGCAGGTCTGGGACAGGTAGGGGTTCCGTAACCACAGGCAGAACAGTTGAAACTGGAATAGCAGCAAGGCCAGGCGGACTGGGGACAGCAAGGTGTCATCATGCCCGGTAGTCCTGACGTATGGTCCTAGGGCTCAGGTTCTCAGAGAGAAAGAGAGAACGAGAGAATTAGAGAGAGCATACTTAAATTCACACAGGACACTGGATAAGACAGGAGAAGTACTCCAGGTAACCAACTGACCCTAGCCCCCCGACACAAACTACTGCAGCATAAATACTGGAGGCTGAGACAGGAGCGGTCAGGAGACACTGTGGCCCCATCCGAAGAAACCCCCGGACAGGGCCAAATAGGAAGGATATAACCCCACCCACTTTGCCAAAGCACAGCCCCCGCACCACTAGAGGGAAATCCTCAACCACCAACTTACAATCCTGAGACAAGGCCGAGTATAGCCCACAAAGGTCTCCACCACAGCACAAACCAAGGGGGGGCGCCAACCCAGACAGGAAGATCACGTCAGTAACTCAACCCACTCAAGTGACGCACCCCTCCTAGGGACGGCATGAAAGAGCACCAGCAAGCCAGTGACTCAGCCCCTGTAACAGGGTTAGAGGCAGAGAATCCCAGTGGAGAGAGGGGAACCGGCCTGGCAGAGACAGCAAGGGCGGTTCGTTGCTCCAGAGCCTTTCCGTTCACCTTCACACTCCTGGGCCAGGCTACACTCAATCATATGACCTACTGAAGAGATAAGTCTTCAGTAAAGACTTAAAGGTTGAGACCGAGTCTGCGTCTCTCACATGGGTAGGCAGACTGTTCCATAAAAATGGAGATCTATAGGAGAAAGCCCTGCCTCCCGCTGTTTGCTTAGAAATTCTAGGGACAATTAGGAGGCCTGCGTCTTGTGACCGTAGCGTACGTATTGGTATGTACGGCAGGACCAACTCGGAAAGATAGGTAGGAGCAAGCCCATGTAACGCTTTATAGGTTAACAGTAAAACCTTGAAATCAGCCCTTGCCTTAACAGGAAGCCAGTGTAGGGAAGCTAGCACTGGAGTAATATGATCAAATTTCTTGGTTCTAGTCAGGATTCTAGCAGCCGTATTTAGCACTAACTGAAGTTTATTTAGTGCTTTATCCGGGTAGCCGGAAAGTAGAGCATTGCAGTAGTCTAACCTAGAAGTAACAAATGCATGGATTAATTTTTCTGCATCATTTTTGGACAGAAAATTTCTGATTTTTGCAATGTTACGTAGATGGAAAAAAGCTGTCCTTGAAACAGTCTTGATATGTTCGTCAAAAGAGAGATCAGGGTCAAGAGTAACGCCGAGGTCCTTCACAGTTTTATTTGAGACGACTTTACAACCATCAAGATGAATTGTCAGATTTAACAGAAGATCTCTTTGTTTCTTGGGACCTAGAACAAGCATCTCTGTTTTGTCCGAGTTTAAAAGTAGAAAGTTTTCAGCCATCCACTTCCTTATGTCTGAAACACAGGCTTCTAGCGAGGGCAATTTTGGGGCTTCACCATGTTTCATTGAAATGTACAGCTGTGTGTCATCCGCATAGCAGTGAAAGTTAACATTATGTTTTCGAATAACATCCCCAAGAGGTAAAATATATAGTGAAAACAATAGTGGTCCTAAAACGGAACCTTGAGGAACACCGAAATGTACAGTTGATTTGTCAGAGGACAGACCATTCACAGAGACAAACTGATATCTTTCCGACAGGTAAGATCTAAACCAGGCCAGAACTTGTCCGTGTAGACCAATTTGGGTTTCCAGTCTCTCCAAAAGAATGTGGTGATCGATGGTGTCAAAGGCAGCACTAAGGTCTAGTAGCACGAGGACAGATGCAGAGCCTCGGTCTGACGCCATTAAAAGGTCATTTACCACCTTCACAAGTGCAGTCTCAGTGCTATGATGGGGTCTAAAACCAGACTGAAGCATTTCGTATACATTATTTGTCTTCAGAAAGGCAGTGAGTTGCTGCGCAACAGCTTTTTCTAAAATCTTTGAGAGGAATGGAAGATTCGATATAGGCCGATAGTTTTTTATATTTTCCGGGTCAAGGTTTGGCTTTTTCAAGAGAGGCTTTATCACTGCCACTTTTAGTGAGTTTGGTACACATCTGGTGGATAGAGAGCTGTTTATTATGTTCAACATAGGAGGGCCAAGCACAGGAAGCAGCTCCTTCAGCAGTTTAGTAGGAATAGGATCCAGTATGCAGCTTGAAGGTTTAGAGGCCATGATTATTTTCATCATTGTGTCAAGAGATATAGTACTAAAACACTTAAGTGTCTCTCCCGATCCCAGGCCCTCGCAGAGCTGTGCAGATCCAGGACAGCTAAGCCCTGGAGGAATACGCAGATTCAAAGAGGAGTCCGTAATTTGCTTTCTAATGGTCATGATCTTTTCCTCAAAGAAGTTCATGAATTTATTACTGCTGAAGTGAAAGCCATCCTCTCTTGGGGAATGCTGCTTTTTAGTTAGTTTCGCAACAGTATCAAAAAGAAATTTTGGATTGTTCTTATTTTCCTCGATTAAGTTGGAAAAGTAGGATGAGCGAGCAGCAGTGAGGGCTCTTCGGTACTGCACGGTACTGTCTTTCCAAGCTAGTCGGAAGACTTCCAGTTTGGTGTGGCGCCATTTCCGTTCCAATTTCCTGGAAGCTTGCTTCAAAGCTCGGGTATTTTCTGTATACCAGGGAGCTAGTTTCTTATGACAAATGTTTTTCGTTTTTAGGGGTGCAACTGCATCTAGGGTATTGCGCAAGGTTAAATTGAGTTCCTCAGTTAGGTGGTTAACTGATTTTTGTCCTCTGACGTCCTTGGGTAGGCAGAAGGAGTCTGGAAGGGCATCAAGGAATTTTTGTGTTGTCTGAGAATTTATAGCACGACTTTTGATGCTCCTTGGTTGGGGTCTGAGCAGATTATTTGTTGCGATTGCAAACGTAATAAAATGGTGGTCCGATAGTCCAGGATTATGTGGAAAAACATTAAGATCTACAACATTTATTCCATGGGACAAAACTAGGTCCAGAGTATGACTGTGGCAGTGAGTAGGTCCAGAGACATGTTGGACAAAACCCACTGAGTCGATAATGGCTCCGAAAGACTTTTGGAGTGGGTCTGTGGACTTCTCCATGTGAATATTAAAATCACCAAAAATTAGAATATGATCTGCTATGACTACAAGGTCTGATAGGAATTCAGGAAACTCAGAGAGGAACGCTGTATATGGCCCAGGAGGCCTGTAAACAGTAGCTATAAAAAGTGATTGAGTAGGCTGCATAGATTTCATGACTAGAAGCTCAAAAGACGAAAACGGCATTTTTTTTTTTGTAAATTGAAATTTGCTATCGTAAATGTTAGCAACACCTCCGCCTTTGCGGGATGCACGGGGGATATGGTCACTAGTGTAACCAGGAGGTGAGGCCTCATTTAACACAGTAAATTCATCAGGCTTAAGCCATGTTTCAGTCAGGCCAATCACATCAAGATTATGATCAGTGATTAGTTCATTGACTATGACTGCCTTTGAAGTGAGGGATCTAACATTAAGTAACCCTATTTTGAGATGTGAGGTATCACGATCTCTTTCAATGATGGCAGGAATGGAGGAGGTCTTTATCCTAATAAGATTGCTAAGGCGAACACCGCCATGTTTAGTTTTGCCCAACCTAGGTCGAGGCACAGACACAGTCTCAATGGGTATGGCTGAGCTGACTATACTGACTGTGCTATTGGCAGACTCCACTAAGCTGGCAGGTTGGCTAACAGCCTGCTGCCTGGCCTGCACCCTATTTCATTGTGGGGCTAGAGGAGTTAGAGCCCTGTCTATGTTGGTAGATAAGATGAGAGCACCCCAATCCCTCCATCAGTGCTCAGACTGTCCGCAATAGGCTGAGAGAGGCTGGACTGAGGGCCTGTAGGCCTGTTGTAAGGAAGGTCCTCACAAGACATCACTGGCAACAACGTCGCCTATGGGCACAAACCCACCGTCACTGGACCAGACAGGACTGGCAAAAAGTGCTCTTCACTGACGAGTCACGGTTTTGTCTCACCAGGGGTGATGGTCAGATTTGCGTTTATCGTCGAAGGAATGAGCGTTACACCGAGGCCTGTACTCTGGAGCGGGATCGACTTGGAGGTGGAGGGTCCGTCATGGTCTGGGGCGGTGTGTCATAGCATCATCGGACTGAGCTTGTTGTCATTGCAGGCAATCTCAACGCTGTGCGTTACAGGGAAGACACCCTCCTCCCTCATGTGGTACTCTTCCTGCAGGCTCATCCTGACATGACCCGCCAGCATGACAATGCCACCAGCCATCCTGCTCGTTCTGTGCGTGACTTCCTGCAAGACAGGCATGTTAGTGTTCTGCCATGGCCAGCGAAGAGCCCGGATCTCAATCCCATTGAGCATGTCCGGGACCTGTTGGATCGGAGGGTGAGGGCTAGGGCCATTCCCCCCAGAAATGTCCGGGAACTTGCAGGTGCCTTGGTGGAAGAGTTGGGTAACATCTCACAGCAAGAACTGGCAAATCTGGTGCAGTCCATGAGGAGGAGATGCACTGCAGTACTTAATTTAGCTGGTGGCCACACTGTTACTTTTGATTTTGACCCCCCCTTTGTTCAGGGACACATTATTCAATTTCTGTTAGTCACATGTCTGTGGAACTTGTTCAGTTTATGTCTCAGTTGTTGAAACTTATGTTCATACAAATATTTACACATGTTAAGTTTGCTGAAAATAAACGCAGTTGACAGTGAGAGGACGTTTCTTTATTTGCTGAGTTTATGTAGTTGGCTGTCACCACCTGAAATCACAGCCAATCATAGATAATTGTTCGATTACTTGTTAGATATTACTGCACGGTCGGAAGTAGAAGCACAAGCATTTCGCTACACTCGCATTATCTGCTAACTATGTGTATGAGACCAATAAAATGTGATTTGATTTGAGGTCAACTATTTGCATACTCATAGCAGGTGAACTGTTGAACCTATAAGGGTGTGACCTTGAGTTTTTGTAAGGATGGAAAGACATTCATATAGGTGATAGTTATCCCAGTTAGGCCTATATGTGGCGCCATTCAATGTCAAGATGAGTCGGTGTGGCAAGATTGTAAATAATGAAAACATAATTTAATCATGGGTGATCTGTAATTGCTGAAAATTTTATTTTCTCTGTGAAGTTTATTAGGTAAATTGAGGTTAAAGGTGAGTAAATGTCATTTTCACACAACAATGGGTGATTGCTTAGGCCAGACAAGTCTTATCCCCTTGGTTCTGACTGAGATGGATGGAGTGATTTGTAATCTATAGAATCAATGTTAAACAAGGATAGTGTTGTTTTTTTCATCAGTCAGAATTGTTGTGCTCTCTGTCACACTCGTTTTTGAATTATTGTTGAATATTTCATACCGAACATTATCTGATGCCATGTTTGCTTTTGTTTTGTCACTCCTTATACAGTTACAGTTACAGAAGACCCAGTATTTACAGCTGGGACAAAACCGTGGGCAGTACTATGGCGGATCATTGCCAAATGTCAATCAGATTGGAAATGGCACCATTGACATGCCTTTTCAGGTAATGTGTGTTTGTAGGACTCAAAGTATTCATATCCCGTGACGTATTCCACAATTTGTTGTGTTATAGCCTGAATTCAAAATGGATTACATTTTTCTTCTCTCACCTACACAATACCCCAAATAAATGTTTGCAAATGTATTTAAAATTAATTAAAGAAATATGTAATTTACATAAGTATTCACACCCTTAAGTCAATACTTTGTAGAAGCACCTTTGACAGTGATTACAGCTGTGAGTATTTGTAACTCGGCCACTCAAGAACATTCACTGTCTTCTTGGTAAGCAACTCCAGTGTAGAGTTGGCCTTGTGTTGTAGGTTATTGTTCTGCTGAAAGGTGAATGAATCTCCCATTGTCTGGTGGAAAGCAGACTGAACCAGAATTTCCTGAAGGATTTAGCCTGTGCTTAGCTCCATTCCGTTTATTTTTTATCCTGAAAAACTCCCCAGTCCTTAACGATTACAAACATACCCATAACATGATGCAGCCACCACTATGCTTGAAAATATGGAGAGTGGTACTCGGTTATGTGTTATATTGGATTTGTCCCAAAAATAACACTTTGTATTCAGGACAAAAAGATAATTGCTTTGCAATACTTTTTTTCAGTATTACTTTAGTGCCTCTTTGCAAACATATTCTGTACATACTTCCTTCTTTTCAATTTGTCAATTAGGTTACTATTGTGGAGTAACTACATAGTTGTCGATCCATCCTCAGTTTTCTCCTATCACATCCATTAAACTCTGTAACTGTTTTAAAGTCACCATTGGCCTCATGGTGAAATCCCTCATGGTTTCCTTCCTCTCTGGAAACTGAGTAGGGAAGGACGCCTGTATCTTCGTAGTGACTGGGTGTATTGATACACCATCCAAATTGTAATTAATAACTTCACCATGCTCAAAGGGATATTCAATGTTTTTTTTTTACTCATCTACCAATAGGTACCCTTCTTTGCGAGGCATTGGAAAACATTCCTGGTCTTTGTGGTTGAATCTGTATTTGAAATTCACTGCTTGACTGACTGACCTTACAGATAATTGTATGTGTGGGTTACAGAGATGAGGTAGTCATTCAAAAATCATGTTAACCACTATTTTTGCATAAAGAGTCCATGCAACTTATTATGTGACTTGTTAAGTACATTTTTACTCCTTAACTTATTTAGGCTTGCCATAAAGTGTTTGAATACTGGAAAGACATTTCAACTTTTCATTTTTTATTAATTTGTAGAAACTTAGAATAACAATTCCACTTTGACGTTATGTGGTATTGTGTGTAGGCCAGTGACAAAAAAATCACACAAAAAAAGACAATCAGGTCAAGGGGTGTGAATACTTTTTGAAGGTTCTGTATGTGTCTTACCCGAAATGGAAATGTGTTTACTCTTTTGACATATTTTTCTGTCTTTTATCTATGGAGCTTGTAACTGGTTTTCTTTGTGCGGTGTCTGCAGACTCCCTTTCAAGGTTCAGGTGACACTAGCAGGACAACACGGCATCATGGATTGGTTGACAGAGTTTACCGGGACAGAAACCGCATCACGTCCCCACATGGAAGGCCCCTCGACAAACATGGACGCCAAATATCTTTTACTGTCGGTTTATGCAACTGTATAGTTGATAACTTTTTATTTTACGGTCTGCTATGCAACGGATATTTGATTATGAATGACATGGTAATTACATAGTCATTTTACAGTAACAATTTGCCTTTTCATTAAAGCAAGCACCACTATGTAACATCTTTAACCATTGTACTTCAAAAGCATATGCTGTACTTTATGGCATAATGGTGTTTTACATTGACATCAGTTGTGAAATGCTACAGATTTGTGTTGCCCTTAACCAGGGGTATCACATTGATAGCTGTCCATACGGTTCAGTGTATCTGTCACCCCCACCTGACACCAGTTGGAGGAGGTAAGATAACCCAACTATGTGACGTGAAACTGTTGGGATTTCGTTGTGAAACGCTCCCTTGACTTTCCACAACTGATACAGTTGGTCACCACCTAAGTGGTGTATGTCTCTTTCCCTGTGCTATAGGACTAACTCGGACTCTGCGTTGCATCAGAGCACCTTGAACCCACAGGACATTTTCGCGGGAGGCTCACAGGACATGCAGCCTAAACGAGGTGTGTTGGATTTGAACTTGGTATTTCAAGTTGTATAAACTTTATATTAGTTCATCATTACACATTAATTATTTTTGGACAGAACCGGTTAGCGAAATGCCTTGGCCCTACAATGACCCCATAAGAGGAATGACTAGCCATTGTAGGGTACAATGCTCTGTTTCCAGTTGGTAGGCTTAGTAATGATTTTTGAGTCCTGCGCTGAATTATTAGCCAAGTTGTTATGAGGGAGGTGGTATTCAATGTATTGACAATGAAATATATTGTAATGGCTTTGCTGGCTACTCTTTATTGTACTGTTGAATAGTGTCAAGTGTACCTGATAAAAGGTTTTAGACTATGTCTTCGAAGGCTATAGATATTACTCATGGGATGAATAGGAATATCTGAGTGGTTCTCAAGGTTACATGCTAATGGTGTCTTAAAATAAAAATATGTATTTAACCTTTTAACTAGGCAAGTCAGCTAAGAACAAATTATTATTTACAATGACAGCCTAGGAACAGTGGGTTAACTGCCTTGTTCGGGGGCAGAACGACAGATTTTTACCTTGTCAGCTCTGGGATTTGATCTAGCAACCTTTCGGTTACTGGCCCAACGCTCTAACCACTAGGCTACTGCTTCAGAATCATCTGTGTTCACCAAATGTTGTTTGGTTATTCTTAGATATAGTCTTCAGACTTGCCCAGAGGGAATTGTTGGTATGTAATATTTTTACTCACTATTCTAGTTAATTCTTATGGTTGAGATCCCGTTAACGGGATCGACTTGACAACAGCCAGTGAAAGTGCAGGGCGCCAGAAATCTCATAATTAAAATTCCTCAAACATACAAGTATTTTACACCATTTTAAAGATAAACTTGTTGTTAATCCCACCACAGTGTCCGATTTCAAAAAAAGCTTTACGACGAAAGCACACCATCTGATTATGTTAGGTCAGTACCTAGTCACAGAAAAACACAGCCATTTTTCCAGCCAAAGAGAGGAGTCACAAAAAGCAGAAATAGAGATCAAATGAATCACTAACCTTTGATGATCCTCATCAGATGACATTCATAGGACTTCATGTTACACAATACATGTATGTTTTGTTTGATAAAGTTCATATTTATATCCAAAAATCTCAGTTTACATTGGCGCGTTATGTTCAGTAATGTTGCAGAGAGCCACATCAATTTACAGAAATACTCATAATAAACATTGATAAAAGATACAAGTATTATACATGGAACTTTAGATAAAATGCTCCTTAATGCAACCGCTGTGTCAGATTTCAAAAAAACTTTACGGAAAAAGCACACCTTGCTATAATCTGAGTACAGCGCTCAGAGCCCAAACAAGCCATACAGATATCTGCCATGTTGTGGAGTCAACAGAAGCCAGAAATAGTATTATAAATATTCACTTACCTTTGGTGATCTTCATCAGAATGCACTCCCAGGAATCAGTGCCACCAAAAAAAAATGTTTTGTTCGATAACGTCCATAACTTATGTCCAAATACCTCCTTTTTGTTCGCACGTTTAGTACAGTAATCCAAATGCGCAGGCACCAGGTCCAGACAAAGTCAAAAAATTCCATTACAGTTCGTAGAAACATGTCAAACAATGTATAGAATCAATCTTTAGGATGTTTTTAACATAAATCTTCAATAATGTTTCAACCGGAGAATTCCTTTGTAATGCGATGGAACGCAGGTCACTCTCACGGGAGAGCGCATGGTCAGCTCATGCCAGACACCTGACTCAAAGAGCACTCCTTCCCTCATTCTTCACAGTAGAAGCATCAAACAAGGTTCTAAAGACTGTTGACATCTAGTGGAAGCCTTAGGAAGTGCAATATGACCCCAAAGACACTGTATATTGGATAGGCAAACCTACAAACCTCAGATTTCCCACTTCCTGGTTGGATTTTTTCTCTGTTTTTTGCCTGCCATATGAGTTCTGTTATACTCACATACATCATTCAAACAGTTTTAGAAACTTCAGTGTTTTTTTCTATCCAAATCTACTAATAATATGCATATATTTTACCAACTGGACCTGAGTAGCAGGCAGTTTACTCTGGGCACCTTATTCATCTAAGCTACTCAATACTGCCCCCAGCCATAAGAAGTTAACCCGAGCTGCCCTCAAACCAAGGCAATCTGTCTGCTAATTATCTATAGTCCACATTTCAATTAGTCAATTTCAAATTATTTTCGAACAATTTGTAGTTTCTAACAACAGTTTTAATTCAGGTGTGTTCCGTCTCCTCATGAATTCACGTAAGAAGTAGCCCATTTCACTGTTGCGGATAATTTATCTTTGAGGATTTACTGAGCCAGACAAATTTTTCTCTTCAATGACAGCCCAAGCACTTCCCCATAGTTACACCAGATTAAGTATGAAGACATTGCACATCTTTAGTCAGAACAGCCCTTGCACTAACTTTTTCCCCCGGCACATTTTCTGACTGGTGCCTGCATTGAATTTATTGTTGTTTTCCTTACAAATTGGACTTTCGACATGTGTGCGTTCTTATCAAAGTAAGTGCCTTTTTTTCTGTATATTATATATATATATATACAGTGGGGAGAACAAGTATTTGATACACTGCCGATTTTGCAGGTTTTCCTACTTACAAAGCATGTAGAGGTCTGTAATTTTTATCATAGGTACACTTCAACTGTGAGAGACGGAATCTAAAACAAAAATCCCGAAAATCACATTGTATGATTTTTAAGTAATTAATTCGCATTTTATTGCATGACATAAGTATTTGATACATCAGAAAAGCAGAACTTAATATTTGGTACAGAATCCTTTGTTTGCAATTACAGAGATCATACGTTTCCTGTAGTTCTTGACCAGGTTTGCACACACTGCAGCAGGGATTTTGGCCCACTCCTCCATACAGACCTTCTCCAGATCCTTCAGGTTTCGGGGCTGTCGCTGGGCAATACGGACTTTCAGCTCCCTCCAAAGATTTTCTATTGGGTTCAGGTCTGGAGACTGGCTAGGCCACTCCAGGACCTTGAGATACTTCTTACGGAGCCACTCCTTAGTTGCCCTGGCTGTGTGTTTCGGGTCGTTGTCATGCTGGAAGACCCAGCCACGACCCATCATCAATGCTCTTACTGAGGGAAGGAGGTTGTTGGCTAAGATCTCGCAATACATGGCCCCATCCATCCTCCCCTCAATACGGTGCAGTCATCCTGTCCCCTTTGCAGAAAAGCATCCCCAAAGAATGATGTTTCCACCTCCATGCTTCACGGTTGGGATGGTGTTCTTGGGGTTGTACTCATCCTTCTTCTTCCTCCAAACACGGCGAGTGGAGTTTAGACCAAAAAGCTCTATTTTTGAATCATCAGACCACATGACCTTCTCCCATTCCTCCTCTGGATCATCCAGATGGTCATTGGCAAACTTCAGACGGGCCTGGACATGCGCCTGCTTGAGCAGGGGGACCTTGTGTGCGCTGCAGGATTTTAATCCATGACGGCGTAGTGTGTTACTAATGGTTTTCTTTGAGACTGTGGTCCCAGCTCTCTTCAGGTCATTGACCAGGTCCTGCCGTGTAGTTCTGGGCTGATCCCTCACCTTCCTCATGATCATTGATGCCCCACGAGGTGAGATCTTGCATGGAGCCCCAGACCGAGGGTGATTGACCGTCATCTTGAACTTCTTCTATTTTCTTCTATTTTCTAATAATTGCGCCAACAGTTGTTGCCTTCTCACCAAGCTGCTTGCCTATTGTCCTGTAGCCCATCCCAGCCTTGTGCAGGTCTACAATTTTATCATTGATGTCCTTACACAGCTCTCTGGTCTTGGCCATTGTGGAGAGGTTGGAGTCTGTTTGATTGAGTGTGTGGACAGGTGTCTTTTATACAGGTAACGAGTTCAAACAGGTGCAGTTAATACAGGTAATGAGTGGAGAACAGGAGGGCTTCTTAAAGAAAAACTAACAGGTCTGTGAGAGCCGGAATTCTTACTGGTTGGTAGGTGATCAAATACTTATGTCATGCAATAAAATGCAAATGAATTACTTAAAAATCATACAATGTGATTTTCTGGATTTTTGTTTTAGATTCCGTCTCTCACAGTTGAAGTGTACCTATGATAAAAATTACAGACCTCTACATGCTTTGTAAGTAGGAAAACCTGCAAAATCGGCAGTGTATCAAATACTTGTTCTCCCCACTGTATATATATATATATATATATATATATTTCACCTTTATTTAACTAGGCAAGTCAGTTAAGAACAAATTCTTATTTACAATGAGGGTTGTACTGATTATGATGAGCTAATGCTAAGCTATTTGCCAGCTGTGGGTGGTGTCATGTTTGTTGACGTCATACAATGCATTCTAGTTGTCACGTAAGCGTCTGTCAGACCAAAGATGTTATAACAAGGGATAGTTCACTCGACTGACTTATGGTGCTTTCAAGACAACTGGGAGCTCTGAAAAATACGATGTAAAATCATGACATCAGTGACCCCCGCCTAACCCAGACGACGCTGAGTCAATTGTGCGCCGCCCTATGAGACTCCCAATCACGGACGGTTGTGATACAGCCTGGAATCGAACCAGGGTCTGTAGTGATGCCTCTAGCACTGATGTGCATTAGACCGCTGCGCCACTCGGGAGCCCCTCGGGAGCATACCGTATGTATGGATCATAATGTATTTACTGTTTTATTCACATGTTTTCAAGTATTGATGTCAAATCATGCATTCTGATTCTTGCATAGATTGTAATGGACACATATGTGTGTAACGTACTTTTTTGAGGGTTGTACTGATTATGATGAGCTAATGCTAAGCTATTTGCCAGCTGTGGGTGGCGTCATGTTTGTTGATGTCATACAATGCATTCTAGTTGTCACGTAAGCGTCTGTCAGACCAAATATGTTATAACAAGGGATCGTTCACTCGACTGACTTATGGTGCTTTCAAGACAACTGGGAGCTCTGAAAAATACGAGGTAAAATCACGACATCAGTGATCTTCAGGTTGGAAGGTCGGAGCTCTGGAGAGGTTCCCGAGTTGGAAATCCGAGTTGGATGACCGTTCAAAATGACTTTTCCCAGTTGGAGCTTCTCTTTTTTTGGAGTTCCCAGTGTTGTTTTGAACGCGGCATCAGATTGTAACTATGCTACTTCAGGGTTGCCAGCTCCAGGGGTTTTATTTTTATTTAGCATATAAATTTCTCCTTTAGCCAAGGGCTAAAATAGAAGTCAGTTCTATTTGTGATGCAGGTTCTGCCTGTCATCTCCTCATTGGTTTATAGAAGCAGGTACCCACGTGCCATCTCCTCATTGGTTATACCCACGTAGGTGACTGAAAGACGAACGAGGTCTGTGGCAGTAATGCACCTAATTTATGAAACTTGCCAATCGCAATATAAAGTCCAGAGAAGAAAAAGCCTAGAAGGAGGAGATATGACTAGAAACAATTTAGTTTAGCGTTTTATGTGTGGATTAATTGCCGGAGTAGAGGACCTTGTTCATTTCAGGTAAAATAACAACTCAATGTTTATATCCCAGGACAAATTAGCTAGCAAGTGCAAACTAGCTAGCTAGATTGCCATACATGTTTAATGCTTTTCGACCTATCCCCAAATTAATGTAATTGGTTCAGATTTTGTTTTGATATTTTAACCTGCGTGTCGTGATCGCGTTTGGTGTGGGGGGACAAAATACATTTATGCACGATGGCGCACGCGTGCAGCCGGTTTGGGTTCCGTGTTACAAGTCATATGCTCCGGTTCTTGTATACACTGTAACACGTACATCAAAGATTTGTAATATGCTGAAAAGTGGCCAAAGTAAGTTACTATTCTTTTTTTTAAACTTTGTTTATTTGCATTTTATAGTGATTGGCATTCAGGAATTAGGAGTTTTTGCTTTTCAAACATAAACAAACATGGCTGCCATCATAAAGAATTTAGCTGCTGTTAGCTTAACTGACACACATCTCTTTTCTAAACAATATTACATCTCTCCTTGTGGTCACCAGAGATGTGGTACATTGTAAACAAATCTAGCTGTTAGGTTGCTAACTTATGTTTTTTTTGGGGGGGGGGGTCAGCGCAACCTGTTATTTAGACTAGTTTATGGAATGAGTTTGGCTGTGGATGTGTTCCGTGTGATGTTTGGATGATGAGGTTCGCATTTTAGATTATACAATAAAAGGTGAAATTGACACCATTCTGTATACTTCTGGCCCTTCTTTGGACACTGTGTTAACAAACCTCCAGACGAGCTTCAATGCCATACAACTCTCCTTCCGTGGCCTCCAATTGCTCTTAAATGCAAGTAAAACTAAATGCATGCTCTTCAACCGATCGCTGCCCGCACCTGACCGCCCGTCTAGCATCACTACACTGGACGGTTCTGAGTTAGAATATGTGGATAACTACAAATACCTAGGTGTCTGGTTAGATTGTAAACTCTCCTTCCAGACTCACATTAAGCATCTCCAATCCAAAATTAAATCTAGAATCGGTTTCCTATTTCGCAACAAAGCATCCTTCACTCATGCTGCCAAACATACCCTCGTAAAACTGACTATCCTACCGATCCTTGACTTCGGCAATGTAATTTACAAAATAGCCTCCAACACTCTACTCAGCAAATTGGATGCAGTCTATCACATTGCCATCTGTTTTGTCACCAAAGCCCCATATACTACCCACCACTGCGACCATTATGCTCTCGTTGGATGGCCCTCGCTTCATATTTGTCGCCAAACTCACTGGCTCCAGGTAATCTATTTGTCTTTGCTAGATAAAGCCCAATCTTATCTCAGCTCACTGGTCACCATAGCAGCACCCACCCATAAAACGCACTCAGCAGGTATATTTCACCTGTCACCCCCAAGCCAACTCCTACTTTGGCTGTCATTCCTTCAAGTTCTCTGCTGCCAATGACTGGAACGAATTACAAAACTCACGGAAGCTGGAGACATATCTCCCTCACTATCTTTAAGCATCAGCTGTCAGAGCAGCTTACAGATCATTGCACCTGTACATAGCCCATCTGTAAATAGCCCACCCAACTATCTCATCCCCATATTATTATTATTTTTGCTCCTTTGCACCCCAGTATCTCTACTTGCACATTCATCTTCTGCTCGTCTATCACTCCGGTGTTTAATTGCTAAATTGTAATTATTTCGCCACTATGGCCTATTTATTGCCTTACCTCCCTAATCTTACTTCATTTGCACACACTGTATATAGACTTTTCTATTGTGTTTTGACTGTACTTTTGTTTATTCCATGGGTAACTCTGTTTGTGTCGCACTGCTTTACGTTATCTTGGCCTGGTCGCAGTTGTAAATGAGAACTTGTTCTCAACTGGCCTACCTGGTTAAATAAAGGTGAAAATAAATAGAAAACCCTCGGTCTTCCTTTCCTGTGGCGGTCCTCATGAGAGCCAGTTTCATCATAGCGCTTGATGGTTTTTGCGACTGCACTTGAAGAAACTTTCAAAGTTCTTGAAATGTTCCGTATTGATTGACCTTCATGTCTTAAAGTAATGATGGACTGTCGTTTTTCTTTGCTTATTTGAGCTGTTTTTGCCATAATATGGACTTGGTCTTTTACCAAATAGGGCTATCTTCTGTTTTCCACTCCTACCTTGTCACAACACAACTGATTGGCTCAAAGGCATTAAGAAGGAAATATAGTCCACAAACTAGCTTTTAACAAGGCACATCTGTTAATTGAAATGCATTCCAGGTGACTACCTCATGAAGCTGGTTGAGAGAATGCCAAGAGTGTGCAAAGCTGTCATCATCAATGCAAAGGGTGGCTACTTTGAAGAATATAAAATATATTTTGATTTATTTAACACTTTTCTGACTACTACATGATTCCGTATGTGTTGATGTCTTCACTATTATTCTACAATGTAGAAAATAGTCAACAACAAAAAGATTACCTTGAATGAGTAGGTGTGTTTTCCAAACTTTTGACTGGTACTGTATATTTGTAGCTTTGTTATTCTAGATAAGTGACAATTAGATAAATCCAACTCCCTCTCCCTCTTTCTTCTCCTCAATCTCCCCAGTGCTTCTGCTTCATGTACCAAGGCCAGAAGACACAGAATCAGATATGGACAAAGACGAACAAAAACAGAACTGGGATGGGAAAAAGGTGAAATGCACCTAGATCTGGTGACATAGTTTTAGTCAGAAGTTTACATACACCTTAGCCAATTGCATTTAAACTCAGTTTTTCACAATTCCTGACATTTAATCCAAGTAAGAATTCCCTGTCTTAGGTCAGTTAGGATCACCACTTTATTTTAAGAATGTGACATTTCAGAATAATAGGAGAGAGAATGAATTATTTCAGCTTTTGTTTCTTTCATCACATTCCCAGTGGGTCAGAAGTTTACATGCACTCAATTAGTATTTGGTAGCATTGCCTTTAAATTGTTTAACTTGGGTCAAATGTTTCAGGTAGTCTTCCAAAAGCTTCCCACAATAAGTTGGGTGAATATTTTTGCCCATTCCTCCTGACAGAGCTGGTGTAACTGAGTCAGGTTTGTAGGCCTCCTTGCTCACACACAATTTTCAGTTCTGCCCACACATTTTCTATGGGATTGAGGTTAGGGCTTTGTGATGGCCACTCCAATACCTTGACTTTGTTGTCCTTAAGCCATTTTGCCACAACTTTGGAAGTATACTTGGGGGTCATTGTACATTTGGAAGACCCATTTACGACCAAGCATTAACCTCATGACTGATATCTTGAGATGTTGCTTCAAAATATTCACGTAATTTTCCTTCCTCATGAAGCCATCTATTTTGTGAAGTGCACCAGTCCCTCCTGCAGCAAAGCACCCCCACAACATGATGCTGCCACCCCCGTGCTTCACGGTTGGGATGGTGTTCTTCGGCTTGCAAGCCTCACCCTTTTTCCTCCAAACATAACGATGGTCATTATGGCCAAACAGTTATATTTTTGTTTCGTCAGACCAGAGGACGTTTCTCCAAAAAGTACGATCTTTGTCCTCATGTGCAGTTGCAAACCGTAGTCTGGGTTTTTTATGGCGGTTTTGGAGCAGTGGCTTCTTCCTTGCTGAGCGGCCTTTCAGGTTATGTCGATATAGGACTCGTTTTACTGTGGATATAGATACTTTTGTACCCGTTTCCTCCAGCATCTTCACAAGGTCCTTTGCTGTTGTTCTGGGATTGATTTGCACTTTTCGCACCAAAGTACGTTCATCTCTAGGAGACAGAACGCGTCTCCTTCCTGAGTGGTATGACGGCTGCGTGGTCCCATGGTGTTTATACTTGCATACTATTGTTTGTACAGATGAACGTGGTACCTTCAGGCGTTTGGAAATTGCTCCCAAGGATGAACCAGACTTGTGGAGGTCTACAAAAAAAAATCTGAGGTCTTTGCTGATTTCTTTTGATTTTCCCATGATGTCAAGCAAAGAGGCACTGAGTTTGAAGGTAGGCCTTGAAATACATCCACAGGTACACCTCCAATTGACTCAAATGATGTAATTTAGCCTACCAGAAGCTTCTAAAGCCAAGACATCATTTTCTGGAATTTTCCAAGCTGTTTAAAGGCACAGTCAACTTAGTGTATGTAAACTTCTGACCCACTGGAATTGTGATACAGTGAAATTATCTGTCTGTAAACAATTGTTGGAAAAATGACTTGTGTCATGCACAAAGTAGATGTCCTAACCGACTTGCCAAAACTGTAGTTTGTTAACAACACTTTTGTGGAGTGGTTGAAAAATTTGTTTTAATGACTCCAACCTAAGTGTATGTAAACTTCCAAATTCAACTGTATCTCCACTGTTATACAGCCCTAACTGAGTTGTATTGTATTCTGAGTTGTAATTTTTTTTTTTCCCTTAGAATGCTTCATCAAGGTCCAAGGTCCCAGGAATCAAGTGAGTACTTCAAAGAGTCCCACAGACTGTAACATTTAAAAAATCCTGCCTTCATGTGAGCTTTGAATGGCTGATTACGATAATCTGTCAGCTGTCGCAGGCTATGGTGGCTTAGTAATGTTGATGTTTTTTCACCTGTAGACATCTTATATTTTGGAATACTTGTTAATAAATGTTGTGGATCCAGCCATTTCTGGCTGTGTATGATTTTATGTTATTGTTATTTTTAGAATGTGAACAGAGTCCCTTGCATGGATCTCAGCAGATATGTGTCCTGATCTTATAAGAGGGGAAACAACTGGAGACAATTTGCCTTCCCTTGGGCTTGTGTGCAATTAATTTTTAGCTTTTTAACAACTAATTGACCGATGTTGGTTCCATTGTTTGAATTCCATTTAGTTTTTTCTTCTTCTGTGAGCTGAATGTGTAGTTTCTGTAGAGATTAATCAGATCAAGCCTGATGTGTGCGATGTAGTAGGGAGTTGTAGTTTCCAACAGAAAAATATTCAACAAAGTTTAGCTCAGAAAACGTGGTAATTAACTACAGTGCGTGCCCGCCTACTTGTCCAGTCTGTGTGGAGCACTGAGTTGTAATAAGAACGGTGTGGAGCAGACACAGAGACTGAGGGAAGACCAACTGCATGATTGAGGAATAAAAGCAGTTGCTTCACAAGGTATTGCTACCAGAAAATACACAATCTAAGTGATTGATAGTTGGTATTCAGTAGTCATAAAAGTATGCCATGTTTACTTTGAAGAACTACTAAAATAAAGCAAAACAAATGTTTTATTAAAATAAAGTAATGTGAATAAATGATGGTTAATAAGCAGTAATGGGTAGTCACTACCATTTAATAGGTTTTAAACTTTTGTATTAATTGTTTTATTCTGTGTTACAGCATTCAGCCCACATAATGCATAGTGCATTTAATAAAAAAATAAAATATAAATATATAGATACCGAAATGTTTTAATATTCTAACCGAACCAACCTCAAAAAGCACTAATCGCTCAGCACAACATGATGCTCAACTTCCTATCCGGCTTGAAGGACCATGTACACTACCGTTTTAAAATACATTTCCTTGATTTTGAAAGAAAAGCTACTTTTTTTGTCCATTAATTTAACATCAAATTGGTCAGAAATACAGTGTAGACATTGTTAATGTTGTAAATGACTATTGTAGCTGGAAATGGCTGATTTTTAATGGAATATCTACAGCGGCCCATTATCAGCAACCATCACTCCTGTGTTCCAATAGCACGTTGTGTTAGCTAATCCAAGTTTATCATTTTAAAACGCTAATTGATCATTAGAAAACCACTTTGCAATTGTTAGCACAGCTGAAAACTGTTGTCCTAATTAAAGAAGCAATAAAACTGGCCTTTAGACTAGTTGAGTATCTGGAGCATCAGCATTTGTAGGTTCGATTACAGGCTCAAAATGGCCAGAAACAAAGAAATTTCTTCTGAAACTCGTCAGTCTATTCTTGTTCTGAGAAATGAAGGCTATTCAATGCGAGAAATTGCCAAGAAACTGAAGATCTCATACAACGCTGTGTACTACTCCCTTCACAGAACAGTGCAAAGTGGCTCTAAGCAAAATAGAGAGGAGTGGGAGGCCCCGGTGCACAACTGAGCAAGAGGACAAGTACATTAGTGTCTAGTTTGAGAAACCGACTCCTCACAAGTCCTCAACTGGCAGCTTCATTAAATAGTACCCGCAGAACCACCAGTCTCAACGTCAACAGTGAAGAGGCGACTCCGGGATGCTGGCAGGGTTGCAAAGTAAAGCCATATCTGAGACTGGCCAATAAAAAGAAAAGATTAAGATCGGCAGAAGAACAGAGACACTGGACAGGCGAAGATTGGAAAAAAGTGTTATGGACAGACAAATCTAAGTTTTTGAGGTGTTCAGATCACAAAGAAGAACAAATCTTCCTACAACAGGACAATGACCCAAAGCACAGCTCCAAACTATGCAAGAACTATTTCGGGAAGAAGCAGTCAGCTGGTATTCTGTCCTATAATGGAGTGGCCAGCAGAGTCACCGTATCTCAACCCTACTGAGCTGTTGTGGGAGCAGCTTGTCCCTATGGTACGTAAGAAGTGCCCATCAAGCCAATCCAACTTGTGGGAGGTGCTTCAGGAAGCATGGGGTGAAATCTCTTCAGATTACCTCAAATAATTGGCAACTAGAATGCCAAAGGTTTGCATGGCTGTAATTGCTGCAAATGGAGGATTCTTTGACAAAGCGAAGTTTGAAGGACACAATTATTATTTCAATTCAATCATTTTTTATAACCTTGTCAACGTCTTGACCATATTTCCTATTCATTTTGCAATTCATTTCATGTATGTTTTCATGGAAAACAAGGACATTTCTAAGTGACCCCAAACTTTTGAACGGTAGTGTACATTTCCAAGGGAAATCCACAGTGGACAAAATATTTCTGAAGTGTTCTGATTTATTTTTCTATGTTATTTCACATACTCTGCAGCAGCCTGTGAAATTGGCTGGCTGTGCATATACTACCCAATGATTTATATATACAGTACACTAGATGGCAGACAGGGCGCTTTTTTGAAGCCAACATGCCTCCATTTTAGTACCCCCCACCATTGTAAAAAAACATTAGAAGCTATGGAAATGCATTTATTAATGTCTACATTCTTTTTTGCCACGTTTATTCTATTAGACGGCTTAATACTTTTAAACTAAACACATTTTCCTTATCATTTTTATAGAGCATGAATGTTACTGTCCCCATTACAACAAAATAATGCTTAGTGCCTTCAGAAAGTATTCACGCCCCTTGACTTTTTCCACATTTTGTTGTTACAGCCTGAATTTAATGTATAAGTGGAATTAATTTTTCCTAAATTTTAAAAATTTATAAAAATGTAAAAGCTGAAATGTCTTGATTCAATAAGTATTCAACCCTTTTGTTATGGCAAACCTAAATAAGTTCAGGAGTAAAAATGTGCATAACAAGTCACGTAATTAGTTGCATGGACTCACTCTCTCTGTGTGCAATAATAGTGTTTAACATGATTTTTGAATGACTACCTCATCTCTGTACCCCACACAAATATCTGTAAGGTCACTCAGTCAAGCAGTGAATTTCAAACACATATTCAACAACAAACACCAGGGAGGTTTTCCAATGCCTTGCAAAGAAGGGCACCTATTGGTAGATGGGTAAAAAAAGGCTGACATTTAATATCCCTTTGATCATGGTGAAGTTATTAATTACACTTTGGGTGGTGTATCAATACACCCAGTCGCTACAAAGATATAGGCATCCTTCCTAACTCAGTTGCCGGAGGAAGGAAACCGCTCAGAGATTTCACCATGAGCGGTTGAGCGGTCACCAATGGTGACTTTTTAAAACAGTTACAGGGTTTAATAGCTGTGACAGGAGAAACTGAGGATAGATCCACAACATTGTAGTTACTCCACAATTCTAACCTAATTGACAGAGTGAAAAGAAGGAAGCCTGTACAGAATAAAAATATTCTAAAACATGCATCCTGTTTGCAACAAGGCATTAAAGTAATACTGCAAACTAAATTGGCAAAGCAATTCATTTTTTGTCCTGAATACAAAGCCTTATGTTTGGGGCTAATACAACACATTACTGAATAACACTCTTTATATTTTGAAGCATAGTGGTGTCTGCATCGTGTTATGGGTATGCTTGTCATGTTATACTCTATACCAGGCGGTGTCAGAGGAAGGCCCTAAAAATTGTCAAAGACTTCAGTCACCCTAGTCATAGACTGTTCTCTCTGCTACCACACGCCAAACGGTACCGGAGCGCCAGGTCTAGGTCCAAGAGGCTTCTAACAGCTTCTACCCCCAAGCCATAAGACTCCTGAACAGCTAATCAAATGGCTACCCAGATTATTTGCAGTCTGCTTTCCACCAGACACTGGGAGATTAATTCACCTTTCAGCAGGACAATAACCTACAACATAAGGCCAAATCTACACTGGATTTGCTTACCAAGAAGACCGTGAAAGTTCCTGAGTGGCAGAGTTACAGTTTAGACTTAAATCTACTTGAAAATCTATGGGAAGACCTGAAAATGGTTGTCTAGCAATGATCAACAACCAATTTGACGGAGCTTGAAGAATTTTTTAAAGAATAATGGCCGATTGTTGCACAATCCAGGTGTGGAAATCTCATTGAGACTTACCCAGAAAGACTCACAGATGTAATCACTGCCAACGGTGCTTCTACAAAGTATTGACTCAGGGGTGTGAATACTTACATAAATTAGACATTTCTGTATTTTATTTTCTATGAATTAGCAACATTTTCAAAAAACATGTTTTCACTTTGTCATTATGGGGTATTGTGTGTAGATGGGTGAGAAAATCTATTTGAATTCAGTCTGTAACGCAACAAAATGTGGAATAAGTCAAGGGGTATGAATACTTTCTGAAGGCACTGTAAATACATGTAATTCTGTCCTTTTAATTGAAATACTGTAAAATTCCATTCATTCCTATGGAGGGACTGCTTCTTCTTCTGAGTACCAATATGGCTGACCGGTGGAGTCAAAGCCTCTTATTGGCCAATACATAGCATCAGTAATCCAGGGCTGATATACATCATTGATACTACCTCAACTATCATTATGGGGATACCGATCAGCTCTTTTTATATTTTCAGTATATTCCCGTCTCCGGATCAGGATCTGACCGCGACACTGATGCCATCAGCCCACGACACGGGCGGTGGCTCCCTGCCTGATCTGACCAACATCCAGTTCCCCCCTCCGCTGCCCACCCCCCTGGACCCCGAAGACTCCACCCTCAGCGCCTCCAACAGCACGGGAAACCTGGCCCCCAGCCACTCACACAGTTTCAGTTCCACCAGCCAAGGTGACCTCTGTCCTCCACCTTCCAGAACAATAGATATACAGAGTTTTGCAAACCGGGTTTGAAATTCGGATTTTTCATGTGATTTTTCAAAAGTGTGAGGAGATGATGACAACGTATGGTGACAAAATGGCAAACAGTTTGCCAAAATGTATTTATGGTGCCAAAATGTATCTATCTATGACTCTATTGCTCTAGCTTTCTATGAAACTGTGGGAATTCTCAAGGGGATGTTTGCTGTTTTGTGTCCCACCAGGACAGACCACCTCCCAGCAAGGCAGGCAGGACAACATGGTCAACCAGGACTCCCAACAGCACCACTCCCTACAGCTCTCCCCCACCTTGTCGCCACCGCTCACCCTCGCCCAGGTAGCACGTACCGTACTTTACCCTTCTAGCACTGTGATTGTTGCATATTTCTAAAGAACCTTCCTTGTGTATTGACAATTATTGTATTCTGTAGTTGTATCCTCCCTATTTGAATGCACTTAAAGTTGCTCTGGATAAGAGCACCTGCCAAATGACTAAAAGGTAAGAGAATGGAGGAATGTAGTAGATGTTTCTATCACAGTTTGTAGAGCTAATTCTCGCTTTAACCCACTGACTAATTTCAAACCCCTATGTCCATCTGTCTCAGGCGGAGACCATAGATGCCATGACTCTGGAAGCGCAGATGTCCCAGTATGCGTTCTTCAGCCAGTCCTCCTCTCAGCAGCAGCAGCAACAGCAGCAGCAGACCACTCAAGGACTGACCAGGCTGGTCCAGCTCCCCTCCCCTCTGAACACCTCCTCCATCCAGACACAGAACTCCATGGATATGAACTCGGTAAGCTTACCTAATCAAACCCTTCCCTCTTCAAACTTTTCCCTATCCTACACTACTATGTCCGTAGGACAATATAGTACTCAAACCCACTTAGTGTTCCTACACTATGGAACACAAATTAATTTTTTCCTGATTTCCTGTTTTTTCCTGTTTGATCTTGAGATCAGAGGAACTAGCCTACTTCTTGAAGTCGTTTTTTCTTTCTGCTGCAGGAGCGTTCGGTAGAGAAATGCTCTGGAATTTAAGTGTCAAACATTTCTTTAGCATCGCCCCAACCGTGCTGAACTTTGAGATTTTAGTGCCCATGTGTAGGCAGATGGTTCATTGAATAGTATTACAATACGAATGCATCAGTTTCTGTTGCAAGTGTGTTCATATACTGTATACTACCTCTTAGCAGAGTGCAGTTTTCTATCGTGACAAGTTATTCTATTTTTATGTCAACTTGATGTGTCTGAAGCTATTGCTAACCCTTTTACTTTTATTTTATGGCTGTAGTAGAGGCATCTGCTTCAGCTATATAGCATCACTTGTTTCTTAATTCACAGCATCATTTATTGAGCAACCCATACATTGGATCTGTCTTTAAGTTAGGGTACCCGTGAGGATTTCCAACACTGGACAACTTGTTACAGCTGTTGATAAGTCATTGATAATAATCTGCCAATTTTTCATGTCATTTTCATGTCATTACATTAAGATATAAGGGGGTATCATAGCTATATTCAGTACAATTCACAAGTTTATTTAAAACCTATATTTATCCCTTTATCATGGTTGGTGTCTTGATGGATTTGTCCAAAATCGTGAGAGATAAAACATGACTTCATGGCAGTTTAAGTTATCGTTATCTATATTAAGCATTACAGTTAAAATAGACATTGAACTTAAACCCTGTAAGAATACTGGATCTAGCTGTCGGTCAGTTTTTTGTATAGAGGTCTCAGAAATTCAGTGTAACTACGTAACATTTAGTCTCCTTATGTTACGGGATGAAAACATTTTTCATGGGCACACAAATCCCAAATAATAAATAGAAAAATCATCTGTGGTTTTCTGCTTGATTTACAGCAGGGTCTTGTTAGATTTCACAGAGAAAGAATCAGGGTAATGTTTTTGTGCCTCGAATTGGACACAGAGTCTACGCTATTCCTATTAAATATTCTGGATATAATGACAACAAATTACATAGCCTAGTGGGCGTCTTTACATGATCTGGTAATGAAATAACATAAATATATTTTGTTTTCCATGTTACACCTGCAATTTTGAACAATACAAGGGGCTTGAAAAAGCCTACTTGAATTTGGAGCTCAGAAATTCAAGTACTGGAATAGGCCTACCTTGAAAATCAGACATTTCCACAATTTGGGCTTGAGAAGCCCTTGTAATTATTGTAGCCAAATTATAAGTTCTCCTACTCCTTTATAATTATCTGTGATTTCGTTTTTGTGAGAGATGTGGCCACTTTAATTTGTTTCCCGCTGCTTCAATTGAAGGGTCTTGCTACTCTGTTGCGATAAAACCATGTATGGTTATTATGAGGAAGACAATATCTGTTGGCTTCAACTTGGCTTTCCATACAAATCCTTCCATTAAAAAAATGAACCTGTTTTTTGGTTACTTTCTCGTTATAAAAACAGTTATGGTGAGATTAATGCTACCGCTATTCATGGATTTATTTTGTGTGCCTGCGCCGGCCACATAATGTAGGCTACAGGAAAATCTATGTTATGTACAATTAGTAAATGGAAAATAATGTACGATGTGGGAGGTGTTAGTGCGTCGTGGAAGTCATCTTCCAGAGAACGCATAGAGACCCGAGTTGTTTATCCCTATAATACCATGGCTATAATTTAACACATTTGCCCGCAAGAAATGTGTTCATTTGCTGGTAGAAATGTGTTCAACATCCACCTAAGTAGCAAGCCAGTTTACTAGAGAACTACAGTAGTTGCTATGGTAACCAAACAAACGGACCTGCTAGTTTAGCTAACCAAACTATTTGTCCTAGCTTGCTATTATGAAAATCGAATTCTGCCAATAATGTTTTCAATTTGACGTTTGTTTTCAAAAGCAGCTCAAACATAGAACATGTAAGAATGAACTAGCCATTGAATTCTACCGTGCAAATGTGTTAAATTATATCCATGGTATTGTAATGACCTGACTAGATCATAAATGAACAATTGTCCAGACAGAGGCTTGAGTTTGCGAATTGACGGTTTATTAAACCAACTTTACACAGGCTACTGTTTGGGCCGTAGCACACGCCAAATAGATGACAGATAACCCACAAGCCAATCGTGACCTTCTCTTGTGAAGCCCAGACGTAAGAGAGAGAGAACAAAGGCTGAACCTGGTCTTAACTTCCAATGCTCCACCCCCCTGCCCAACCCCCCTCCACGCCACTCCGCCAACCACCAGGATGCCCGGCATCAGAACATTCCAGGCATTCCCGTGATTGGCAGATAGCAGGTTGATTGACATGTCGGACCCCGCGAACACCGGGTACTGGTCAGTACAACACAACCACCTCCTAGCCTAACACATAACACACAGCTGTCTGTGCGGGTCGCTACACAGCCCCCCCACCACAAAGTCCCTCGTCCCCGAGGGAACAAACAAAGTCTCCGAAGCGACCCGGAGGTCTCCTTTGCCTGCGTGGCCGTGATGGTCGCAGAGTGCCCCTCTGGGAACCAGGGGATGAAGGCAGGGATATGGGGGACAAGGAAGCGGGAACGGGTAATACAGTCCGTGGCTCTGGGGAACCACGCGGTGACACAGGGGGGGAGACAGGGGGAGTGGGCTGTCTGGAGCCTTGTCTGCGGCACCTGAGGGTGGGTGCCTGGAGAATGTCATTGCCAGAGAGGGGAATTGTGGGGGTTCCTGGGGTTTGGGGAGAAGAGGCCCCTCTGTATGGGGCTAACCTGTCCCGGTGCAGTGCCACCTTTCTCCCCCTGGGAGGAAGCTGCACCCGGTACACAACCTCCCCTACCCTCTCCAGGACACTGCAGGGTCCCACCCAGTGACTGTCCAACTTGGGGCATCTGCCTTTTTTTCCTTAGGGGGCTGTAGACCCAGACCAGCTCCCCAGCCACAAAGTGCCTTCCCCGGGTGTGCACGTCATAGTTCCTTTTCTGCCTCACACCTGCATTCACCAGCTGCTCTCTGGCGAAGGTGTGGGCTGTCTCCAGGCGGTCCTGGAGTCTCCGGGCATACTCCGGCCCCGGAGGAACATGAGGGCTATCCAGGGGCCGACCAAACGCCATCTCCGCAGGGGTGCGGATCTCTCTCCCCAGCATGAGGAGGGCAGGCGTGCAGGAGGTGGAGTCTTGGACAGCGGAGCGGCATGCCATGAGGACCATAGGCAGGTGCTTGTCCCAGTCACGCTGGTGTTTGGAAGAGACGATGGCCAGCTGCTGTCCAAGCGTTTTGTTGAAGCGCTCCACAAGGCCATCACTTTGAGGATGGAGAGGAATAGTGCGGGTCTTGTGCATACCCAGCCTCTCACACATGGTGGCGAACACACGGGACTCAAAGTTTCTGCCTTGGTCGCTGTGGATGGACTCTGCAGCTCCAAACCTGCTGAACATCCCCGCTGTCAGGGCGTCGACGATGGTCTCTGCCTCCTGGTCAGGCAGAGCATAGGCCTCGGGCCATTTTGTGAAATAGTCCATGGCCGTGAGCACCCAGCGGTTTCCACTGTCTGTGGTGGGGAACGGCCCAACTACATCCACTCCCACCCTCTCCATGGGAGCCCCCACTGGGAACTGTTGGAGCTGAGCATGAGAGCGGCCTGGGGGGCCCTTTCTCGCTGTGCAGTTGTCACAGCGGCGACAAAAGTCCTCCACATCCCTCTTGTGCTGCCCCCAGTAGAAGCCCTGACGGAGACGGCGCAGTGTTTTTGTGACCCCAAAGTGTCCAGTCCCCACCCCCCCATGAGTACTCTGGAGCACAGCCTCCCGCAATGCTTTTGGGACCACCACCTGCCACCTCTCCTCTCCCGTAGCTGACTCCTTCCATGCCCGCTGTAGCACGCCATCAGCCAGCCGCAGTCTCTCAAACTTCGACCACAACCCTTTGGTCGCGAGTGAGAGCGCTGTCACCTCTTCCCATGGTGGCCTCACCTGCGCCTCTACCCACTGTAGCACTGGCTGTAGGTCTGTGTCCCGTCCCTGCTGCTGCCGCCATTCAGCCACGTCGACAGTCTGCAGCTCACAGCAGACAGGCCCGCTCGCCCGACACACTCTCTCTCCCGTCCCTCTCTCCGTTCACAGTGGCGGCAGCCGTCTGCAGTACAGGGCCGACGGGACATGGCGTCGGCGTTGGAGTGGCGTGCCCCTGCCCTGTGCACCACCGTGAAGTCATACGGCTGAAGCTCCTCCAACCAGCGTGCCACCTGCCCCTCTGGCTCTCTGAAAGACATGAGCCACTGGAGAGCAGAGTGGTCAGTCCTTACAGTAAAGGGCAGACCACCCAGGTAGTACTTGAAGTGTTTGACGGAAGCCACAACAGCCAAGAGCTCCCGCCGGGTGACACAGTAGCGGCGCTCATGTTTGTCAAATGTTTTGCTGAAGTACGCCACCACTCTCTCCCCCTCTGGCCCCACCTGGGCCAGCACCCCACCCATGCCCACATTGCTCGCGTCTGTGTCCAGGATAAAGGGCAAGGTGAGGTCAGGGGGGGCGAGCACGGGGGCCTCGATCAGTGCACGTTTGAGGGTGTTGAACGCCTCCTCACACTCCACTGTCCAAGTGAAAGCCTTGTCCTTCGGCAGCAGGCGGTTCAGTGGAGCAGCAACGCTTGAGAAGCCCCGTACAAACCTCCTGTAGTACGAGGCCAGGCCCAGGAAGCTCTTCAGCTGATGCTGGTCGGTGGGGGTGGGCCAGTCTCTGACAGCCCCTACCTTGTCCTCCATGGTGCTGATCCCCTCCTTCCCCACTCGGTGGCCCAAGAAGGACACCTCTCTCCTCATGAAGTGGCACTTCTCGGGGTGGAGCTTCAGACCTGCGGCAGCCACCCTCTCCAGCACACGCCGTAGCGCCCCCAGGGCTGACTGGAAGGAGCTGCCATGGGCCAGGATGTCATCGAGGTATACCAGACACTGCTGTCGGGGGATGCCATCCAGCACCCTGTCCATCAAACGCTCAAAAGTAGCTGGAGCGTTGCACAGGCCAAAGCACAGGACCTTGAACTGCCAGTGTCCTCTGTTAGTGGAGAACGCAGTTTTGGCTCTGGCCTCTGGGGAGAGGGGCACCTGCCAGTAGCCACTGCGGAGGTCTAGTGAGGAGAACCAGGAGGACCCCCTAACCAGGTCCAGCGACTCATCGATACGTGGTATGGGGTATGAGTCCTTCCTGGTTACCTCATTCAGCCGCCTGTAGTCCGCACAGAACCTCAGCTTGCCCCCCTTCTTCGGAACCATGACGACTGGCGCCGCCCAGGGGCTGTCTGAGGGCTCAATGAAGTCTGCCCGCTGCATCTCCAACACAGCCTTGTCTGCCGCCTCCTGGCGTGCCAGCGGGATACGGCGGGGACGCATCTTGATGGGTCGAGCATCACCTGTGTCGATCTCATGCTGCACCAGATGAGTCTGACCCACCTCTTCCTCACTCAACGCAAAGCTGTCTCTGAATTCAAACAGCAACTGCCACAACCGTTCCTGCTGCTCGGGGTCAAGACCAACACAGTTCCTCCCCCATATCTCCCTCACTGCAGACAGTGTCCTCTCCTCTCCCATCTGGGGTAGCTGGGCTGGGGGGGTGCGGCCCGGGCTCACAGAGGGCTGTGTCATGGAGGTAGCTGGGGGAATGTAACACACCGCCGTAGGTGACAGGGGGACTGGGGAAAAGTCACACACAGCTGTGGGGGAGGGGGCGCAGCCATGAGTCTCTGCTGCTTTAACTGTTGGAGTAAAGGGTTTGTTGGGTTGAGTGAATGTGACATTAGGGGGGGCCATGGTGACTTCCGTCCCTCCCTGGAAGCTCAGTGTGCCCCTATTTAGGTCTAACTGGCAGCCTGTGCTCCTAAGAAAGTCCAACCCCAGGATACAAGGGTCCTGCACAGCCGCCACCCACACAGGATGACGCACAGTCCTGCCCCCTACTGTCAGAGTCATTATTCCCTTCCCTTTCATGGGTGCCAGCTCACCTGTGACTGTGCGGAGCTGCACAGTTGTAGGCTCACACTGAGTCCAACCTGGCACAATATCTGGCCTCACCAGGGTTACTGTGGACCCAGTGTCCACCAGGGCGGAGCAGGGCACCCCCTCCACAGTGACAGGGACATGACAAAAGTCCCCAACACAGGTCCGGCCCACCACAACAACAGGCTCCATCCGCTTGCCCTCGTCTGCTTCTGGGGGAAGTGGAGCCTTGCTTCCCCGTCTGTGCCGGTGGGCTCCTCCTGAAGATGATGGTGGTTGGGATAGAAAGCCAGGGGTCCGCACTACCCGGTCTATGCGGACCCCGAGCCGTTTCCCTGAGCTCTGGGGGACATGGGGCAATCTCGGCGCAGATGGCCTGGCTGGCCACAACCCCAGCAGACCCTGGGACCAGGGCGTGTGTTTCGTGCCGCCTGTAGCGACACAGCACGAATGAGTTTTGTCATTTCGGCCACCCAAGCAGGCTTTTCCGGCTCCGGGCTGCTCTGCCCCCCAGCTCGCACAGAGGGTGTGTCTCCCTGCACCCCCACCAAAGCCCCAGCTGAAGCCCCAGCCCACACCAGCTCCCTCTCCAAAGCCATCTCCAAGGCTGTCTGCAATGACTCAGGATGAGCCAGCTGGGTCTGTATGCGCAGCTCCGTAGGAGAGAGCGCCTGTATGAACTGGTCCCGTGCTAGCTCGCTCTGCACGGAGGGGGGCATGTGAGCATATGCCCGCCGAGAGAGGCTCTCAATGTCATTAGCTAGCACCCGTAGAGGCTCTCCAGGCTGCCTGCGTCTATTACTCAGTTCGGAGCGCAGTAGCCCGGGCTGTACACACTGTCCATAGCGCCTCCTCAGTGCTCCCACTAAAGCACCATAATCATGCCTGTCCTCGGGGCTAATCAATATCAAACAGGCCAGAGCTTCATCCGTGAGGCATAAAGCCAACTGCAGTGCCCTTTCTTCATCCGACCACCCCCTAAAATGAGCTAACAGTTCAAACTGAGCATGAAAAGCTTCCCAATCCGCCTTACCGGAATACTTCGGGGTCTTAACAGATACGGACGCAGCCGGGAACTGGGCGCCGCCATGTTTGTTTACATCCTGAGCCCCAGATTCCTCGTCACGCCGCGTCGACGTCAGCACTTCGGTCCGCCCACCAGAATCCGCGCGAAATACAGTCGACGAAGCACTCATGCCCGCTTCAGCCGCCATCGCTCTAACGTCCTCCCTCAAGCGGCCTCTGCGCTCCGACGCCCTGGCGATCTCCTCAGACAGAACCCCCGACGTCCATTCACACGCACCTCCTTGGCCATAATCGTCCCCTACCTCCACCTTCACTTTCGGATTCCCTCGAAGCATTTTCAATCCCCGTTCTCACCTACGGTAGCTAGCCACATAAGTCAGCTAGCTAGCTGGCTAACTTGTATCAACGTTTTTACTTCTGACACCAATGTAATGACCTGACTAGATCATAAATGAACAATTGTCCAGACAGAGGCTTGAGTTTGCGAATTGACGGTTTATTAAACCAACTTTACACAGGCTACTGTTTGGGCCGTAGCACACGCCAAATAGATGACAGATAACCCACAAGCCAATCGTGACCTTCTCTTGTGAAGCCCAGACGTAAGAGAGAGAGAACAAAGGCTGAACCTGGTCTTAACTTCCAATGCTCCACCCCCCTGCCCAACCCCCCTCCACGCCACTCCGCCAACCACCAGGATGCCCGGCATCAGAACATTCCAGGCATTCCCGTGATTGGCAGATAGCAGGTTGATTGACATGTCGGACCCCGCGAACACCGGGTACTGGTCAGTACAACACAACCACCTCCTAGCCTAACACATAACACACAGCTGTCTGTGCGGGTCGCTACAGTATAAAACGGATAATCAACTCGGGGATCTAACGTTATGCTTTCTCTGGAAAATAAGGCAATTCCGTTGAACGTTAGTTCCATTCTGCTCGCGTGTCGTGGAATACACCTTCCACGTCGTTCACTATTTTCCATAGAAAGCATAGCCTCTCGTTGATTATTTCTTACATAATGCACACTCTAGAAGGCCCTTCAAGCTAATCAGAAACGAGTATTCAACAATGTCATGGTATAATTTAGCAATAAGGCACGAGGGGCTGTGGCCAATATACCACTGCTAAAGGCTGTTCTTGTACGACACTACACGGAGCTATTGCTATTATAAACTGGTTACCAACATAATTAGAACAGTGAAAATAAATGTTTTGTCATACAAAACATTCAGCCAATCTTTATTCAGGGCTCAAACCAACCAGTTCATAATATAAATGATACGATTGTTTAACATTGAGGTCCTTGACGTTTACATTTAAGTGCTTGGACTTGCCAATGTCTGTATGAACCCTGCTTAAATTATGTATAGTTATAGGCCTGTTGTATAGATGGAGTAATGGATGAATTATTCCTCGAAGTATGTGGAACTGCATGAAAATCTGTTTAATTTTTTTTCAATCTAGAGGAGAAAGAAACGCACACCTGTTTAGGTGAGGTGCTGGCTAGCGGAGTAGAACACCTGTTTAGGTGAGGTGCTGGCTAGCAGAGTAGAACACCTGTTCAGGTGAGGTGCTGGCTAGCGGAGTAGAACACTTGGAAAATAAAAGGAGAGCCGCACACTCTAGGAGCTCAGATGCAATAATTTAATCACCAACGTTTCGACAGACAAGCTGTCTTCATCAGGGTATAATGACAAACACTGCGGGTCACTAGTTTATAAAGTGTCAAAGAACACACAGGTGTCTGTAACCATGGCCGGGTGTGGCCTGATATCATTGGTTAATTCTCAGATATAAGAAAATACAAAAACATGAATGGATAGCATATTTTTGTTTCAAACCATTTTAAATTGTTTACGCCAATGTCACACATTGGCCCCATTTATTTATAGAAAGACCCACATACTGTATACCTCAGTAGTGAACTGAGATAAAATATGAGTGTCTGTCAATACTGACGTGATTCATCACCTCACATTGGGTGATCATGTGTCAACTCAGCTTCTGTTTGAGTAAACATATACTGTCAACTAACCTTCTATTGCGCGAACATGGAATTTGACCATTATACTGGTGATGTGCTGGATCCTGTGGAAGTGGATTGCAGTGCTCTTGTCTTGAGCAGAAGACAAACAGAGAGGAGAGAGCTACTACTGTAAATGTTGATTACTCGGTTATCTTGTTGAAGAATGACCCCAAATGGCTAGCTAGTGAGTCAGCTATTTGCACAGTACACACCCTAAAGGAGGAACAAACCCTTACATAAAATTAATTTTGATCATTGAAGCCAGAGTCTGAGGGATTCCATTAAAACATTTGCTTGTTAGCCTAATTCTGGTCTCTTTATGCAGTTAGGTTAAATCAAAGCCGTGATGATGGTACAAGTCAACTAATACAGGGCATCTTTAGCAAAAAATTAGCAAAGACATGAGCCCCATCCTCTGTGTGTATGTGTCCTCATAGGCAGGCTGGGACACACACAGCATACCTTCTCAGAAGGGACATTCAGTCAGTCAGTCAGTCTAACTAAAATGTCCTGTATTAGGGCTCTTTCCCCCAACAGTACCGCAGTAGGGCTGGGTCTTCAGCCAATCAGTCTCCAACCTCTCCAGTCTCCAATCAAGGCTTCTCACCTGGAGGCTCGCCTCAAGTAAGGGCGTGTGGCCAAAACCTGCCTACTGTATATACTGTTCCTCCGTCGTAGTTCTGTTTTCGTCGCCAGCTGGGCCTCTTGGCTGCCCTTACTGGCTGCTCTTGTGTCATCAACTCCCTGCCACCCCCATCGTGGTGTCTCGCAATGTCACTGACCCCGTCCCCTCTGCTGCTTCTCTGTGTCTGCATCCTAAGTGCATCCTAAGTAGCATAGTCGCTAAATTGATACACTTTAGTTAGTTAGGTGAGTAAGGAAAATGTACTTAGTAGTTAACACTTAGCCACCTGAGCCACCTTTTATCCTTGCTAGAGTTTTGAATCACTTGTTTATTGTGAAAAATCAAGGAGCAGTGTCCCTCTACAAGGGCCTGTAGGCTAGATGTACATTGTAAGTTCAATGTAAATGTATTACATAGGCCTACACTTACAGCATTGAACGACTAAGTCATCTCTTGCTAGGGGAAATCTTTCATTGAGTAGCTACTTTTGTTGTATTTGTTCATTCGTTTGTGCTTCTGTTGGCTTTGCCCATCGATTCTTTCTCTCATCTAGATGGCTAACCTACAGTGTTGTGGGCTATATGCAGTGCAGCTGACAGTCCATGTGCTAATATCATGTTCTTTTGGCAGGGCACAGATAATGTGGTTCTGAACTTAAAGGGGCATGGCGAAGGCTGCCTTACTGAGTCTGCCTGTGAAAATGCTATTATTTTTACATTAAGGCGGACGATGAAAGAGGATACTCTTTTCGGGTTTAATAAGGATATGCAATTAAAACTTGAAGAGCATTACTGGACGATTTAATTTTTTGTCAATTCTAGCTTTACTCAGAAAAGGGATTTCCATATGATTTCATATCATTGTATTTATTTAAAGTTAACCAGAATTCTCAGTACAAGGCTTACATGGTAACCGCAACCCTTTTGAAAGACTCCCTACAACATTATTGGTTGTGGGTTGATAACATTTATTAAGTGCTTTCAAGTAGGTCCTAGTATTCAGTGCATGTTGACATATTGGCTGGTTGGGCACTTATATGAACATCAGAAAAACAAGAGGTAAATGCAATTGATCTGTAGAGTCATCCTGAAAGATGAGATGGGCATAGATCTGAAGCGGTTACTATGATGACTTAATCAACTAATGGATGAGATTGAGGTTGAGTGCACAGTGAATTAATAGATGGGCTTGTGAAACATGAATCTTGCTGTGCTTGTACTGTATCATGCTTAATCTAGACCGGGCTACAGTATGTTATGGTTTGTTTGCAGGATTGCAGATGTGTGCAGTGTTTTCTGTGTTGCCTGGAGCTCAATGGAAAGCAAAACCCAATCGTTTGATATGAATGTCTTATGAATTGTGAAATCATTAATTTACAGAGTTGTGGTGTGATTCAAATGCTCTCTGTGTCTGCTGCTCTTCTCCCTTATTTTATACTTGTGGATTAATATCCTGGTGTTTTTAACAAAAAGAGGGGATATGCTTGTGTTCTAGCACAACTCCATATTGGGCAGTGTATTTGCAGACTTCTATGACCAGCAACTCGCATCCAGACAGACCAGTGCTCTCTCCCAACAGGTAAGTTAAGTTTAACAGTCTACCTCAGTTCTAACTATGCAAGCTAATATTAGATACTTGTTTACATGGCAATAGTTTCCAATATGTTTGCCTCACAACACAACAGGTCTCCAGTTTTTTCTTTGAACTGGATCTTTATATTGGATAAGACACTTGATGTGATGGGCTATCTATTGATCCATTCTGACAATATTTGGGAAACAAAGCGCAATAGAATAATATGCCTCCATTTTTTTTCCTCCATTTTACTATATCTTTATATTGACCATTTGTGTACAGAAATGAACCCTTGTTGTTGAGTGTTGGCATGTTGATGTGCTGTTTTCTCTGTTCCTCAAACAGCTGGAGCAGTTCAACATGATCGACAACAATAGTCTGTACGGACAGGGCTCAACCCTCAACTACTCCCAAGCAGCCATGATGGGTTTGACGGGAAGCCACGGCAACCTGCAAGACTCCCAGCAGCTGGGCTACAGTAGCCATGGCAACATCCCCAACATCATTCTCACAGGTACTATTCTGACTCACCAGGTGGCTCACTGAAGCCCCAGTAAGGCTAGGCAGTGGAATAGAATTCAGTCAATGTAAACATTCTCTCCATACAAGGCTCTAACTCTTATGTCTACAGGTCTAAGGCACACCTAGCTGTTCCATAACCTGTCTGAATGTTTAAGCGGACTGATGTTGTCAGTGTATCTACCTAGGAAGAAAAAGTACTTACCAGGGCGAGCTCTATCTAAGTCGGCCAGCCCAACCCATTTGTTCTTGTTGGGACAAATATAAAAAGGCACGCCTAAACAAAAAATGATCAAACAAATGAACTCTCTTCTCACTGATCACCTGCCGATCACTTGCACGTATTTGTGTGCCAAAGAGCTGTAATTTCAGGTCATTTGTTTGATTTTTTTCTGGGGCAAATAAGGTAGTGGGTTGAGTATGGGGCATGTCAGGGGGCGTGGTAAGCCCATCGACCCGGCTGAATAAGAAAAATAATAATAATAATTCAGACCCCCATCTTTGTGGTGTAGAGACATTTTTGCATTTTTAAGCAAATTTCCTGCAATTAAAAAAATTCCTCCATTGAGCTGAGAGACATTCGTGCAATTCTAAAGCTAATTTCCTGCTCTTCTATGCATTTTGCCATGGCTAATGCTGTGTTATTTTGCTCAAACATAATAACAACATCTAGACTGCTAAATTCATTGTTTTTGGAATTTTCAATTCTAGCTTTTATTTTGGTGATTGTTAGTTCTCAAAGATTGTTATTTAAAATAAATATATAGTTTCATTATCTTTTCTTCATACTTTATACGGTGTATTCGGAAAGTATTCAGACACCTTGACATTTTCCACATTTTGTTATGTTACAGCCTTATTCTAAAATTGATTAAATCGTTTTTTCCCTCAATCTACACACACTACCCCATTTATTTAAAATTAAGAACTGAAATCACATTTTACATAAGTTTTCAGACCCTTTACTCAGTACTTTGTTGATGCACCTTTGGCCACGATTACAGCATCGAGTCTTCTTGGTTATGACTCTACAAGCTTGGCACACCTGTATTTGGGGAGTTTCTCCCATTCTTCTCTGCAGATCCTCTCAAGCTCTGTCAGGTTGGATGGGGAGCGCTGCTTCACAGCTATTTTTAGGTCTCTCCAGAGATGTTCGATCGGGTTCAAGTCCGGGCTCTAACTGGGCCACTCAAGGACTATCAGAGGGCTTGTCCTGAAGCCGCTCCTGCGTTGTCTTGGCTGTGCGCTTAGGGTCGTTGTCCTGTTGGAAGGGGAACATTCGCCCCAGTCTGAGGTTCTGAAATGCTCTGGAGCAAGTTTTCATCAAGGATCTCTCTGTACTTTGATCCGTTCATCTTTCCCTCGATCCTGACTACACTCCCAGTCACTGCTGCTGAAAAACATCCCCACAGCATGATGCTGCCACCACGATGATTCACCGTAGGGATGGTGCCAGGTTTCCTCCAGACATGATGCTTGGCTTCAGGACAAAGAGTTCAATCTTGGTTTCATCAGACCAGATAATCTTGTTTCTCATGGTCTGAGAGTCCTTTAGGTGCCTTTTGGCAAACTCCAAGCTTGCTGTCATGTGCCTTCTACTGAGGAGTGGCTTCCGTCTGGCCACTCTACCATAAAGGCCTGATTGGTGGAGTGCTGCACAGATGGTTGTCCGTCTAGAAGGTTCTCCTGTCGCCATAGAGGAACTCTAGAGCTCTGTCAGAGTGGTCATCGGGTTCTTGGTCACACCCCGGACCAAGGCCCTTCTCCTCCGATTGCTCAGTTTAGCTGGGCGGCCAGCTAAAGGAAGAGTCTTGGTGGTTCCAAACTTCTTCCATTTAAGAATGATGGAGGTCACTGTGTTCTTGGGGACCTTCAATCCTGCAGAAATATTTTGGTACCCTTCCGCAGATCTGTGCCTCGATACAATCCTTTCTCGGAGCTCTATGGACAATTTCTCCGACCTCTTGGCTTGGTTTTTGCTCTGACATGCACTGTCAACTGTGCGACCTTATTTAGACAGGTGTGTGCCTTTCCAAATCATGTCCAATCAATTGAATTTACCACAGGTGGACTCCAATCAAGTTATAGAAACATCTCAAGAATGATCAATGGAAAGAGGATGCACCTGAGCTCAATTTCGAGTCTCATAGCAAAGGGTCTGAATATTTATGTACATAAGGTATTTCTGTTTTTTATTTGTAATAAATTAGCAAAAATGTCTAAACTTGTTTTTGCTTTGTTATTATGGGGTATTGTGTGTAGATTGCCTTAGGAATTGTTTTTATTTCATACATTTTAGAATAAGGCTGTAACGTAACAAAATGTGGAGAAGGTCAAGGGGTCTGAATACTTTTTGAAGGCACTATCTGTTTTTAGTTGTTTAAGTTTACAATGAAAGTGTTTTTCCATCCAGAAAATGTATTTCTGTTTGTTTATACTGCCTGATGATTTCAATGGCAGAAAAATCAGTGAGCTGAGGTGCGTTCAACAAGTGAAATAGTTTGCAAACGTTAGCAATCATTAGCTAATGCATTCCATTTGTTTTCTGTTCGTTGAGAACGTTAGCTAACAGTATGAGACGGTAGTGTGTGGCGAACATGTCTGTTTCAGGTCTAAACTGCCGCTACAAATAATAATTCTGACATATGGTTTCTATTACATGTAGTAAGAATAGCAAAGTAATTGGCTGTTTGAATATTGCTGTTAAAAACCCACAGTAATCTACACAAAAAGTAGCAGTTTGTGGCTTCACTGTAAGATTTGTTGTTCATTTAAATTGTTACTAAGTAACATGTTCGCCGCAAGCGGGAGCCTTGTTGAACTCACCCGTCAGCAGGTCCATCCAAGTGCCAATGCCGTTTAGCAAACTACAGGCATTTACATTTGTTGGATGACATGAAAATAGAGCACCAGTAGTCGAAAGAAGGATGAAAGAACCCCATACCTACTGTAAAATACAGAATCTTAGATTTTTTTTATGGGGCTATTTTGCTTCCTTGGGCCTTTAAGGTCAACGGCATCATGAACATTCCTCAGTTCCAACATTTTAGCCAAAAACCTGGTTTCCTCTGCCAGGAGGCTGAAACTTAGCCGCATGTGGATCTTCCAGCAAGACAATAACCCCAAGCACACATCAAAATCCACAAAGAAATGGTTAATTGCCCACAAAATCAACATCTCTCTCTGGACTTTAACCACATTGAAAACCTGTGGTTTGAATTGAAGAGGGCAGTCCATAAGCACAGACAAAGAATATCAAGAATCTAGAAATATTCTGTATGAAGGAATGGTCTAAGATCCCTCCCAATGTGTGCTCCAATCTCACAAAACATTTTTGAAAAAGGCTCTGTGCTCTTATCCTCTGAAGGGGAGGGTGCCGGAGTATTGAAAACAGGGGTGCCAATAATTATCACCCCTATCTTTTTGACAAAAATGTGTTATTTGTTCAACAAAATATTTTTCCGGAGCATACAATATAGCTCAGTATTTGTATAATTTTTTGCTCATCTTTATCAAGGGTGCAAATAATTGCAGTCATGACTGTACCCTCATTCCTAACTTTAGCTAAGTTCATTAAAAGTAGAGGTTTTCTGCATTTATTTGGATTGGCACTCACTTGTTGTTATTGGCTATTCCTTGAAATATTGAATGAGATCCTGTTCTTTATGTGGAGTAAATGCAACTGGAAGACTCTGACCTCTCCTCATCTCTCTACCCATGTCTGTTTTAGCCACAGGAGAGTCTCCACCCAGACTGTCCAAGGGGTTGTCTTCTAGCTCTCTGTCAGCTGACATCAGCTTCGATGCGGACTCTCAGTTTCCCCTAGACGAGCTGAAGATCGACCCGCTGACCCTGGACGGGCTGCACATGCTCAATGACCCTGACATGGTCCTCACTGACCCTGCCACTGAAGACGCCTTTCGGATGGACCGGCTGTAGAGCTGCTGCCAAAGTCACCGACTGCGTCGGTGAAACCCGGCCTGAGGGGTTGAGGGCTTGTGTTTGAGGGGAGAGGGCTACTTTTGGGGTGTGGGAGCCCAAGGCGAGGCCCCAGCTGTGAAGTGTGTTCATCCCACCTCCCTTCACCAGCAGCCCCTTTCTAAGAGCTATGGGATAGTGAGGTAGTAGGGAAATTAGTTTGTCAAGAAATGGTCGACACAGTTTGCTTTCTCTCTTCAGAATGGGAAAGATGGATGGCAACGTTGTCATGTCTGGTGGATATTGAGCTTATGGTCCTGCTGTGACTAGTTTGTGCTTACCTTTCTTTATCCCTTAACTTTTTTTTTCTTCTCTTTTTTTTTACACATGCATCCTGCCTGCCATTCTGTTGGATGCTTTGGTTTTTGTAAAGAAGAAAAAGAGTAGGGGCTACAACACTACATTGGTCTCGCCTCCCATTTTGAAGACATTAACTGATTCAAATCATGTCTGCAGGGGAAACTGTTTATCTTTCTCTCACCTGCCATACTAGATTAGCATGTCTTAGCTTATATAATCACTCATCTGCTTTTCAGAACCGCCCTCTCATGGTAAATCTTGCCCGTCACATTTCCATCAATGCCCTTAACCTCGCTGTCTAACTCACACTAGTTGTATTTATTGGTGCTCTGATTTTTGCCACGAAGTTGACCAGTATTTTACTTTAGGTTCCCTTCCGAACTTGTCATAGTGCTGGTCAACAGCTAAGCGGTTTACTTAGTTGAACAACTAGGAGTTATAACCCTCCCCTTTAGCTTATGATTTTCCAGGGCAGCTGAAGTAAAAACCTAAATTCCAGTTTAACAAACCTTGAAAAATCACATAAAAAAAAAAAAAAAGGATGTCAGCCTAGCGTCACTTTGGCAATTTATCCATGAAATGACATTTCGGGTGTAATATGCCACCAATGGTAGCTGGTTTTCAGACGCAAACAAGATAAAAAATGAAATCTGAACGAATCACCGTGAGTGATAAGATTCTGCCTTATAAGAAGAGTACATGATATGGAAAGCTGTTATCTCAACTCTCCATTAAAAAAATGCAGGTTGTTGTGCAACTTGTTTAGACTCTTAAGTAGTGAAGTGTAAACTTTTATCAAGCATCACCGTTTCTTTTCCGATGGCCTGAATCAAATTGGCACTAGTGTGAGAAGAGGACCAAGTTGAGCACAACTAGGGGAGGTTTATCACAACTTACGTTGTTATCCACTGCTTTTCACTTGTTACCATTTTGCTTTTCATATTTGAGGTGGTACTGTATTTCACTTGTCAGCCAAATAGAAATGGACAGAAAGAACTGAGGTATCACATTTCTGATGCCCTTGTAGTTGATACTTGTGAATTAGATGTTTTATTTCAAACAATTGCTTGATCACTCAGTATGGGTACATCTCCGTTGGGTGTAGTCAACAAGGAACTCCTATCACACAAAGCTACAGCCAATAAGGGGGAACCCCTCTCCTTTATAAGGCGCTGTCGCTCCCTCCTGCCTCACTTTTCATTCTTCCTTACGATGTTGTAATACTGCTAATATACTCTCCTCAGCATTGACTTGGACTACTGTTTCCTGCTGAACTGTTGATAGGTTAACCCGTATGGTTCGCTGTTGATTGTAGGAATCCAGCTTCTTGTCGAGAGTGTTTAGCTTTTTACCCGAAAGTAAATTTTTCTCTGGCTAGCTAGCGTCACACAGCTAGTTCTACCCTACCAGCGCACCTAGCTACCACTTCCTGCTGCTTATTCCCAATGAGGTGGAGGAAGGAAGAAACTTGGCTTGGTCCTGCTTCAGGTGAATTTAACCCAGCTACCTTCTCTTCAGCTAGCAGTGTGCTAGCAGTGTGCTAGCACCAGCTAGGTTACTAACCCTTGGGGTGAAAACCAGCTTCCTATGCCAGGACTAGCTAGCTACAGAGCTAAGTGTCGTCGAGCACACGCCTAGAGCTATCTCCTGGCGTAGGTAGCATCCCTTCCTCCTGCCTAACTTTCCAGCAGCCTCGCTGACCAGGTTGACCAGTCTTGCGTATAGGTACTGTGGCCTTGTGAGATTCTCTAGCCTATAGAGGCTTGTAAGCTCACTCCAACAGAGTTATGGCTCTCTTTCCAGTGTGCTTGCAATAGCTAGACGACTAACCCACAAGGTGAACTCTAGCTAGCTACTGACAGGACTTCTAGCTACACAGCTAAGCATCAGTAGCACACACACAGCCCAGGGTTTTCCTGTCGAACGCTAGCTAGCTAAAGCCTAGCAGGCAGTGTGCCCCTGATGATGCGTTGGGATGTCCGTACCACCCTCTGGAGAGTCCTTCGACTGCGGGTGGTGTAGTTGTACCATGGGGTGATACAGCCAGACAGAATGCTCTCGATGGTGCATCTGTAGAAGTTTGTGAGGGTATCATGGGACAAGCTAAATTTATTCCACCTCCTGAGGTTGGAGAGGCTCTGTTGCGTCTTCTTCATCACGCTGTCGGTGTTAAGGGACCATTTTAGGTCCTCAGTGATGTGCACACAGAGGAACTTGAAGCTTTTGACCCTCTCCACTGCGGCCCCGTTGATGTGGATGGGGGCGTGCTGTCTCAGCTGTCTCCTTTAGTCCATGATCAGCTCCTTTTGTTTTGTTGAGCGAAGGATAGGTTATTTTCCTGGCACCACTCTGCCAGGGTTGTCACCTCCTCCCTGTAGGCTTGTTATTGTTGGTAATCAGGCCTACCACTGTTTTGTTGTCAGCAAACTTAATGATTGAGTTGGAGACGTGCGTGGCCACGCAGTAATGGGTGAGCACGTACCCCTGTGGGGCCCCCGTGTAGCGGAGGGGTTGTTGCCTACCTTCACCACCTGGGGTCGGCCCGTCGGGAAGACTAGGACCCAGTTGCACAGGGAGGGTTTCAGACCCAGGACTTTGAGCTTAGTGATGAGCATGGAGGGCACTATGCTGTGGAAGGCTGAGCTGTAGTCAATGACCAGCATTCTTACCTGCGTATTCCTCTTGTTGAGGTGGGATAGGGCGGTGTGCAATGGCGATTGTGTCGTTCGTGGATCTGTTGGGGTGGTATGCAAATTGTAGTGGGTCTAAGGTGATTATGATCCTTAAAGAGTGGCGCTCTTTAACGCTGCCAGTGGGGAAAGCCTAGAGGCCAGCACCATAGAAAAACAGGGCACAGTTCATATGTCCGGCCCTGCCCTGCCCCCTCTTAGGCAGAAGATTAATTCCTGCATAACAAAGGAGGGGGTGCCTCTGCTTTTCTAGAGCCCTATCCTCTATGCAGTAACCCCCGCCAACTTGGCCCACGTGGCAGTCCGCTAGGTCCTGCATCAAAAAGCCACGTGGGGATGTTTAGAAGGGGACAACGGATAAGGCATAAGGAACTCCGGTCCCTGGCTACGCAGCCGACTGTCCATACACAGGCAAAGCCCCAGAACCAGAGAAAACCTGGAGGTTAACAGTCCTTCAATGCAGTCACAGCAAAATTCCGCCATCCTAAAGCCCCCTGGTGGCCAGGATGGCCAGTGACTCTATTTTGTTTGCACCCGTGTAGACACACTAGGTGCTCCCTGCCCTACCCTCTCTCCAGTTCAGTGTAGACTTCTCTCCCCACTCTGTAGTATGAGAGAAATGCTACTACGTTTGTTCTACCTATCTACTACACAGGGTCTTATCTTTGGCCTCGTTAACAGTGATAGGCTTGGGATCCGCACCTCGCCCCCCGAGTGCCGCCCCCATTCATAGCTCTCCCCCCCGGCTATGTTGTTCCAGCCAGGACCAGGAGACGATGTGTTCGCTCTCCCTCCGTACTGCTTAGGTCAGACAGGAGCAGGACGGCAGTACACCAGTTGCCATCAAGCGCCATCCCTGTGCACTATACCTCTTTTATAACCTTTTTCTGTTACATCCAGACACCTCACCGACGGCACAGAGCTAATTTATTATAATGAAAGAGGTGACACCTCGTTTGCGCTGCTAGAGGGCATCCTTGCCTCAGGCGAACGAGGGTCTCGGCACCTATAGCATGCACCCTTACTGGCTGGGAAAGATTGTTGCACATGCAGTCTCCCTCGGGTGATGTACAGGGTTGCTTAGGAACGGCAGGCATCAGACCCAATGTTTCCGTTGGCTTTTGGGAATTCGTCTCTATTGCTACATCCTTTATTAGAGCCAGGGAACATAGTGTATTTACTTCTTGGTTCTTGAAAAAGGAGGGGGGCAGGTGCTGTCGGACTAGGCCCCAGACAGCTATCCTTTAAGCCTGCTAAGAGTGCTATTCCGCCTCATCCTTGTACCCTGCATTTGGTTCAGGCATGTAGGGCTACTACCTGCTCTGTTCTCCTTCATAGGAAAACAAGCAATAAGGAGGGGGCAGCAGAGGGGCTGCTCTGCTAGGGATGTGACAAATTGGAGGGGAAAAATCGTACAGTTTAAATGCCCATTTATGTTTTTTGCGATTGTCCGTTAAAATGATAAGAAAAATGCATACATTCCATGTGTATTCACAATGCTGCTGCCAGCAATGGTTTGGGTCTCAAGGTGCGTCCCTTTCAGATGGTAAAGCATTGTACCTCTACTAACATTGCTGTACCTCAATTCCGCCTCCCAAAGTTTGCATTTTCTTCTCATTTATCTTCTCAAGGTATTGCCATACAGGATTTGGTTGCTGTCGCTTGTCTTTCTCTGACATTTTTCCAAATGTTGATGACGTAGTGGTGGAGAGTCGACTCTAGAATAATTGATTCCATGACTCCTTCAGTGTCGACTCCCATTTCTGAGTGTCGAGATTCGATTCAGTATTTTTGGAACGGAGGACACTGATTAGTCTTACTTCCGAGAACACAAACACTTGCATCTTTCATAGAGAGCTAGCGAGCAATGGAGAGAGAGAGGGGACGGGTTATAGTAGGCAGGTACAAACCCCTTGGGCTGGTCACTAAAGTTCTCCATCCACTTAGTTAACTGTCCTTCAACGTCATTTCTATCCTATCCTACTATAGAGGGATTTGACTGCATTGACGACTCGCAACCGCTAGGGCACGTTCGCCATCTTCGTCTAGCAGACTGATTCCCAGACTGTTAGACAGCAGGCACTCTTCACCATTGCTGCTAGCTAAAGCCATAGCACCATTGGGCATCATGCACATCCCACACCTGACCCGGGCTGGCCTCCATGTCCTGCTGTTCGTTACATTGGTGCTAGATATGGGATGGTGACCAAGGCACCATTGGAACACAACATGCGTGTGTTTCCTAAGGTTATGCCTCGGTGGCAGATCGCCCTGCTCTGTTCCTCTGTATTGCCCTCTTAAAACCGAGACTGATTGACGTCTAGCCTCCTCACTGTTGGTAGGCCTGGCTGTCACCAGATGGTATACATGGGTGCTGGAGCAATATGACGAGGGAAGCCTCCCTCTAGCAGTGTGCGCTAAGGAGGGATTGTGATACACACCCCAACATCTCCAGCCCTATGGCCCTGTTTTGGGCCCTGCCGGTCTCACTTGGGTCCCAGTACGGCAGCCGCAGGCAGGTGGACTTCGCCTACGCCCAGTGACCAAGCAGATAGTCCCACCCTGGAACATCTAGGGTGCTTGAGAGTCATTTTCAAAGCCGCTGGAAAGCGTGGAAATGAGTTTCTCTCATTTAATACCGCTTTACTTAGCCATTATATCCACAAAAGCGGGTGAGTGAGCTGCATGCACTGTCAGTTTCACCACTAGTGCTTGTTCCTTGCCCTGGGGTTATCCACAGTTATTTCAACATAAATCCTTTTTTGTGCTTAGAAGCCCTACTAATCTTTATCACCTCTCTTTAGAGCCGTTGGCTTTTCACTCACCACTTATTCCTCCGTGGAGGAACATTGTTTCCACTGCATGTGCTCCACATATTTTGTGCTTCTACATGGAAAGGATGAGAGCCCTGAAAGGACTTCCATAATGTAGGGAGACCCATTTCTCGACCCGGCATTTATCCTTTGGATAAGTGGAGGTTATTGTAAGGCATATAATAGCAAGGGTTGACTACCTCTGGAGGGCTTCAGAGCTCATTCCACCAGAGGTGTGGCTGCGTCACAGGCCTGGTTTAAGAAGGTATCTCTGTTCAGAGATATTTATGGGATTTTATTCCTCAGTAAATTTGACCGATCTCACCGGCACGTGTGCTTCGAGTCAGCACATCTGAGAGTTGATTCTGTCTAGACTACCTGGGGAGTGTACGAGCCCTACAGGAGTTGGCTAAATCCCATACTGAGTGATCGAACGATTATTTGAAATAGAATGTGAAGTTACTTAACCCTGGTTCTATGATAATGACTGAGGTCACTTAGCTCGTTGCCCTTCACACAATCTGCGTATGGAAGAACGTATACTTGTACAAGTGAGGCAGGAGGTAGCGACAACGACTTATAAAGGAGCGGGGTCTATTGGCTGTCGCTCCTGTCTGTCTACGACAGATGTTGTGTGATAGGAGTTCCTTATTGACTACGACCAACGGAGACGTACCCATACATACGGAGTGACCTCACTCATCTTATCCTAGAACCGTGGTTATGCTAATTAACCTTACATTTCACTCCCTGGTAATTGACGTTTTGTTTCAATTAGTTGTCTTTTTTAAATTGGATTTTGCTTATGGTATCTATGCAGAACAAATTAATTGATTTAAGTTAGAACCTAAACTAAGTACCTACCATGCTGAATTGTACGGTACCATTTTGATAGCTTTTTCAGCAAAGAAAATAAGCATTTTGACATGTTTCATTCGCTACTTTTTGTTGAACATTTTAGTTTGGTTCTTACACTTCACCGATGAGAATGCAAATGATATATTCTGCACGTTGGCTTTGGCAGAAACTGTAAAAAAGCATGACAAAAGAGAAACTTGAGGATTACGCTGCATATATGAGAACATTAACCCCTATATGTGACTCCCATGGATGTGTCTGAGGTTGACTATGTTTACTGCTGAAATGTGATGATTTTATGATTCAACTGCCTCTCTTAGAACAGCATTTCTGCAACCAGAATGTATTTCATCACATCGCCATGGAGTACTATCATAATCGCAACATCTTCATATGAACCGCAGCATCGACCACATTGTTTTTGATGACACCCTTACACCACACTCTAGGTGTTTCACTCCAAAATCCAAGGGACGTGGCATGCGATTTGGAGTTTGGTTCAGTGCTGTTTAATGTCGCTCATATTGAATATTTGTGTGTGTGTGTGTACGTGTCAATCATTTTCCACTCATTGTCATTGGAAAAGTCCATGAGTTTGCTCACCAGCTTTTCTGGATGTATAGTGTCAGAATGTCAGTGATGTTGTAGATGTCGGCTATACAGTGTACCTGTTAGTAGTCAATGTCAAGTGAGTAATTCCCTTCGATGTAGCCATGACATTATCCAGAATTGTTTTTTTGCACTTTACTTACAACTTTAGAGCATTGAACCCTGGTATTTGTTTCACCCCCCTCTGAGTGACTGTTATGTGCACTGGACTTGTTTCCCCCTGTATTTGGTCAAACTTGCCTTGTTTAAAAAAAAAATGTATTTTTTAAAAGCATATGTGTATTGTCTATATAAGAGGTGATTTTTATAAACTTTGTATTTTTGGATAGAAGTTAGATTTCTCACTGCACAACAGATACCGCTGGACATGTTTCAAGCTACATAGCTACGAGTATAATTCATGCAGGGAGAAGTAAGCATGAAATAGGGAAGCCATTGGATGTACCACCATTGATGCATCAAAGAGTGCTGTGGTAAATCACACTTTAATATTACAATTTGTCATGGACAGGAGTAAGAACAGTCATCTTGTTGTGCAAAGAGTATATAAACAACCCCCATTATTATCATAGAACATTACACTATTTAACTGTGTAATTTGCTAGCTACAGAACCAGGTGTGTAAATTCACCTGAAAGAAATACCACTAGTGGTGTGATTATGTCAAAATGGGGTCACCTGTGGAGAAATGAGGGAATCCTTTCAAAGCCTGGTTTTGGTTTTCTTTTCTTTTTGCAGGACGTAACATATCATTGTGCACAATTTTTTTGGTAACCCGTATTGGCTTGTGAACACTACTTTCTAAACTACTGGCTGAAATTATACTAAACTTTTATAACGCATCTTCAATGTGCAGCTCATACAGTAGCAGAAAGCATAATGCATTGTGAGTGTACACAAATGATGGTGCCTTTGTGCTATGTTGGAGTTTGTGTTATTTGAAAGGTTTAACTAAATGCTTGTCTCATATGTTAGTGAATCCTCTTGTTCCATCATATTTCGCTATGTTCACAGTTAATACATGCAGCATCACCATTTACCATAGATACAAGGGAGTTCCTTAAATGATCTGTTGGTTCAGTGTCAAGCATGCAAAACATTATCGGTTATAGGTCTGAAAATGAGAACTGTTTTGACTGCCGGAGGGGTTCTGAATTCAGTGTAGTCTTCTGGTGCTTAGCACTTGGTTTTTACTTTTGTTTTGTTCCGTTTTGTGACACTTTTCTTTTACATACTCATCATTTGAATTCTTCCGCTCGCTCTAGTACTTAAACAACTTAAGCTATTAAGACGAAACCAATTTCCAAATGTGAAGACTGCCCCAACTTATATTGCTTTTGAAAATATTTGTGATATTATTTATACCTGAATTATATACATTTGCACACATTTGTATAAAATAAATTGCCAACAGTAACTCTTAAACCATTAAAGCTAGAGGAACTAAATCAACTTTCACATGTTCACGTGGTTTATGGTTTAAGAGTTACTGTTGGTGATTTATTTTATGGAAATGTATTTAAATTCCAATTCTTTAGAACTTAGATCAATTATAACTATATACAATTGCATCAAATAAAATAGCATGCACACCACATTTTCTTCAGGAAATGTACTTTTCTAGTTTAGCTTGGTTTTATTTTTTGTTCTTTCTTTATGCAAAATATTAATTGTAGACTAAGGAAGAAAAGTGGAATAGACCTTTGTTTAAATGTGGTTTAATGTTATGTTTTCCTTGTTTGGTCTTTGTTTTTGATTTGAACAGTGGCAAGGCCTCACACACAAACTGGATTGTCAATCCAAAAGCAACAGATTTTTTGTTATCAGCCTTTTATGCACATGTAGATGCAATTTGTTGGTACATATTTATACATTTGAGCTTATATGTGCTTATGAGCTAGAGATGATGCCCACTGAAGTTGATTATTTTTGCCGAGTGTGTAGACTGGCTGTTTATATTGCTTTTCGGTATAAATGTTTTTGTGATATGATGTGAAAATTGTTGTTATATGCACTGAGAGTAATGTGCTGCACTATGTCATTGTGGCTCTGTTCTGTCTTTCTGACTTAGAAGTATCGGTTAATCTAAAGTTTTTCAGACTGATCCAAACTCCAAATTGCTCCCTGTGTTTTTACAATCAGTTGTTGTCTTTTCTTTAAAACAATGTTTTCTGTGTTTATGTAGTAAATCTGACTGATTTGATACGTCTATTATTACTGCCACCATTTTTGCACTAATATTCAGCTATTCTAATGGTTTACACTCGAACGTTTACAAAGAATGGAGCAAGTTTTTATGTTTTTTTTTGTATGTAGGTTCAGGTAATTGATATAAGGAGGAATTTGGGGGAATATAAACTGGACCCTTGCCACCCACACAAGATACTGTAAACCCATTAGCTTCCCTTTTGACACCAGACAGGTATTACATGGCCATCTCAAAGTTTTTTTAACTGCCCAGCGATTGACAGCTTCCCTTACGTCATGACTGTGACAATGGAGCTGTCCAATTCTAAAACCGACAGAGATCCAGGCTAAATAGTTGCAAAATATAGGGCAAATAACAACTGTATTTACCAGATATATAAAGTTGTATATACTTCCAATAATATAAATATTTAGAAATGTGATTTGTATGTTCCCTTTTACAGAGAGTGAGTGTGTAAGTGATGGCTAAGTTGTTTTGAGGGAATGGAAAAGTCAGCCGTTGCTTTCTCTCACAGGCTATGAACCAGCGTTTCCCAAACTCGGTCCTCGGGACCCCAAAGGGAGCACGTTTTGGTTTTTGCTCTGGCACTACACAGCTGATTCAAATCAACTAATCATCAATTATTTGAATCAGCTGTGTAGTGCTACGCAAAAAAAAACTTGGGAAACGCTGCTATAAGCCATTAGATGTGTGAGTTGCTATTTTACCTTCATTCCTTGTTGTCAGATTGGTTATCATACTATTGTTGTTTTTTTACATGCAAAGTTATAGCAACGGGTGAACCATTAAGGAAACCGAAGTTCATAAATCCTCCCTTTAACTCTTGTTTAATGTTCAAGTAATGCACTTATTTAGAGCACTTTGTTTATCTGTCATTTACTAAAATGTGTTTCTGTCAAAGGTTTAGAGTTAAATACTCCAGTTTCCCACTGTATCTCCAAATTTTTGTTTTGTTAGATTGAGAATTACATCAACTTAAAACAGTGCACTTGTCTATGAATTGTTTACATTTAGAAAAGTAGAATATTTATGCGGAAACCACAATCTGCTTTATCTTAAGTTTGTTTCTTGCGTAACCTACCGCATAAAGATTGACATGTGACTGACATTTCCTGCTTGATACCTTGAGGTAACTCAGTGTTTATCCTACATTCATTTAACAGTGGCGGGCCGCTGCTGCTAAATCGTTGCCGCAACGCCAAAAAAATTTACTTTTCGTGATGGTAAAATGTTTTCAGTGTAAACTTAAATGACCAAAACCAGATAAAGTATATAGAAAAGGTCCTGAAGCTATATATTTTTTAATGAGATCATGTTTGAGAACACCAAAATAAAAACTCAACAGTCAGGGAGAATCTAAAATTCCAAAAATGGCATGGCATGGGGCCCCCATTCATTTTGTTATACTATCTAAGTGACTCAAACATAAGAACATGGTGTAAGTCATGGTAAAATGTGTAGAATTTCAGTAAATTAGCTTTTAAAACGGCATTTTCTTTTCTCACGGCACCATGACAAAATGTGTAGAATTGCAGGAAATTAGCTTTAAAGCGGCAATTTTATCTCTGCGGCCAAGTAGAGGGCCTTAAAAAACATACCCGCCCACCTCCCCCGATAATGTTGCCACCGCTGCTGAAAATAATCCTAGCGGAAGCACTTAGTAACTCTTTCTCCATGGCAATGAATGACAAAATAACCCCTAATGGCTCAAAAAGGCTTGATGTGATATGTTTTGCTTTAAGCAAGTATTTCACTCTGACTAGGTTACCTTAGGCTCTCGAGTGGCGCAGCAGTCTAAGGCACTGCATCTCAGTGCAAGAGGCGTCACTACAGTCCCTGGTTCCCAGTCCAGGTTGTATCACATCCAGCCGTGAGTCCCATAGGGCGGCGCACAATTGGCCCAGTGTCGTCCGGGTTTGGCCGGGGTAGGCCTTCATTGTAAATAAGAATTTGTTCTTAACTGACTTGCCTAGTTAAATAAAGGTTAAAAATATATTTATATATATAATTTAACCATGTGACTAAAACCTGCTCACCCAAAGCATCTCCAGTAAGCTCTGACGAAGGCCGATAAGTAAGCTTATTAAAGATCAGTGATGCTATCAAGAGGAGTGTGCGGTTTCCTTTTTCCTTCATCTCCAGTAGGATAAAATGCAGATCTCAATATCAGAATATAAATGTTTAATTGGTTATAGGCACTACATGTTAAAAGGGTAAATGAATCAGACAGACCGTAATTGTTTGATCATTCAATAGTTCCCACAAAAAGACAACTACAAATCCTCTATGTGCATTTAATGGGGGATGACCCACTCCAGTGGTCCTTTCTTCATACAACGGCAGCTAAATTGTAATATAATGTATTTTCCTTTCGAGTACGATTACTTGAACGTTGCACATGCATTTGACTGCAATGTCTGGATTCTACACCTTCTGTACTCACAGCAACAGGACACAGTTATGCTCATCAAATATGCAAATCCTAGCATTCAGCAGCAGTTTGGCAATCCTGTACTTTTGTTGAGCTGGCCCTTTAAAATGAATGGATCAACTCTTGTTGTCTAAATTGTGCTTTTATATAAAAGGGAGAAAGCAGACCAAAAAATCCAAGTTGGCTATATTATGTGCTAAATAACTGATAACGGATGTTAAGCTTCTACTCAAATCGTACCTAATGTATTTTTCTTGTGTGAAGGCTTCTGTCTTAGTATCTTTGCATTACTATTTGTAAATGAAATGACATTAAATAAAAATCGGAGCATATCAATGTGACTGACCCATTGAATGTTGTTGGCTCGTTGTTTCATTGTTGTACAATGTTTCCATCTGCTGGGCATAAGAGGTATAGAAGCTGTGAAACGTGCACACACAGTAAGATGTATTGAAATGGTTACTGAAACAGTCACATTCAGGTCTTATATCAGCTCATATATGATAACCACTTATCAACTTTTTGTGGAAAGACTGCATTTAGTCATTTGTCTCTTATCTGCAGTGTTGGGAGTTTCCCAGGTGTCACTGGAAATAACCTTATTCTCCTGGTATTTTTGTTTAATTAGGCAAGTCGGTCATTATTTACTATGACGGCCTACCCCGGCCAAACCCTAACGACGCTGGGCCAATTGTGCGCCACCATATTGGACTCCCAATCTGTTGTGATACAGCCTGGAATCGAACCAGGGTCTGTAGGTTATTGTAAGCAAATTTGATTGAAAACATTGTTGGTGCCTTCCACCCAGGTGTGTGTAGCCAGAGAGGAAGAGGCGAAGCGAGAGGATTTACTCCGCCCAAAATCTGTCCGTGTGAGATAAGCCCTCTTTGTATGGAGGTCTATGAGAGAGAGTCGAATTACGTGAAGCACATTTGATAGAATATACGTTTCGTTACAAATGTTACGGCGACATTGAGAAAAACTACTTTGTTGTGCCTGTTCATGCACGTACCTGCCCTCTCATTGGCTATAATGGTCCCGCCTGATCTCGCCTCCGCCAGCCTGCGGAGAGGACATGTATTTCCATTGTTAGAGCGGTCACTCGACTATCTTCTCAATATAATAATCATTTTTGGTGTAGCTAAGGTACTGGCCGTGTCAAAACCGCAATGCATCATGGATAAATTTTCACTGATTGATCTACAAACAATAATTAATAGTTATTTATGATACAAGGTTCTGCACCCCTACTTCCTGTGGCTATGCACTCCTAAACAACGTAATTTTTAAAAACTTGTAAAGTCTACACATTAGTCCACTCTGTTTGTAACATATTGTAGTTTTTTTTAAACATAACTGTATTGAGATCAAATGTTTAATTGATGAGAAAATTTGCAGAATGTCTACCAAAATCCCTCTTTCTCCAGCTTCTCCCACTGCCGGACACTGGGCTTCCTCGTCACCATATTTGGTGGTGACTGGAAACGCCAACCAATTTTTCTATTTGTGTTGGGGTTATATGGTGCTTCAAAACTAAGACTTACGACTTAAGTGTTTTCAAGACAACTTGGAACTCGGTGAAAAAAACGAGCTCCGACCAGAATTATACTTTTTTGAACGATCATCCAACTCCGGCCTCCTTTCTAGAGCTCCAACCTGAAGATCACTGACGTCAATATTTTACCTCGTATTTTCTCGAAATCCCAGTTGTCTTGAACGCACCATGAAGGCAACTGGGAACTGGGGGGTAAAAACGAGGTTGAATCATTCGGTCAGTGATCTTCAGGTCAGAAAGTCGGAGCTCGAGAAAGAGTTGGATGATCGTTGAAATCAAATTTTCACAATCGGAGCTCGTTTTTTGTCAAGGGTACATGTTGCCTGTATAGAGAAAATATTTCAAGAGTCTGAATAAGAATACAATTGAATAAAGCCAAAGAAAAATAACAAACATAAGTACCTATGCTGTCAATGTTGTAAGATTGATGTAATTCTCTCCATGTCAGCAAGTTCCCTGCATAGACCTAACCACATATCTTTTGAGAGTGCATGTTCATTTTTACAGTATTTTGTTACTTATTATTATTATTATTTATATTTATTTAACTAGGCAAGTCAGTTAAGAACAAATTCTTATTTACAATGACGGCCTACCAAAAGGCCTCCTGCGTGGGATGGTGGCTGGGATTAAAAATACATGTCAAAAAAAAAATATAGGACAAAACACACATCACGACAAGAGACACTACATAAAGAGACCTAAGACGACAATATATTATGTCAGCAGCACATGACAACACAGCATGGTAGCAACACAACATGGTAGCAGCACAAAACAGGGTACAAACATTGTTGGGCACAGACAACAGCACAAAGGGCAAGAAGGTAGAGACAACAATACATCACGCAAAGCAGCCACAACTGTCAGTAAGAGTGTCCATGATTGAGTCTTTGAATGAAGACATTGAGATATAACTGTCCAGTTTGAACTGAAAAGACGAGCGACACAGGGATGTGTGTGCTTTGGGGACCTTTAACAGAATGTGACTGGCAGAACGGGTGTTGTATGTGGAGGATGAGGACTGCAGTAGATATCTCAGGGGGGAGTGAGGCCTAAGAGGGTTTTATAAATAAGCAACAACCAGTGGGTCTTGTGACAAGTATACAGAGATGACCAGTTTACAGAGGAGTATAGAGTGCAGTGATGTGTCCTATGAGGAGCATTGGTGGCAAATATGATGGCCGAATGGTAAAGAACATCTAGCCACTCGAGAGCACCATTACCTGCTGATCTATAAATTACGTCTACATAATATAGCATGGGTAGGATGGTCATCTGAATCTGTGTTAGTTTGGCAGCTGGAGTGAAAGAGGAGCGATTACGATAGAGGAAAACAAGTCTAGATTTAACTTTAGCCTGCAGCTTTGATATGTGCTGAGGGAAGGACAGTGTACCATCTAGCCATACTCCCAAGTACTTGTAGGAGGGGAGTACCTCAAACTGGTTGGTGGTTTCTTGGGGTCAAGTTTAAGGAGCTCCTTTAGCACCTCGGACTCAGTGACCACCTGCAGGGAGAAACTTTGTAGCAGGGCAGGGATTATTGAGGTGGAGTAACTCTGCAAATCATGGTCGAACCAGGGGCTGAACCTGTTTTAAATTTTAATTTTCTTTATGGGGGCGTGTTTGTTAACAATATCACTGAAGATATCAAAAAAGAAGGTCCAAGCTTCGACAGAAGGGATCAAGCTGATTCTATACCAATTTACAGAGGCCAGGTCATGAAGGAAGGCTTGCTCATTAAAGTTTTTTAGCAAGCATCTATGACAAATCAGGACAGGTCGTTTCACTGAGCAGCCATTACGAACACAGGCTGTAAAACAGTGATCACTAAGGGCGTTACAGAAAACACTAGACTGGTACCTATCAGGATTATTTGTGAGGATAACATTGAGAAGAGTAGCCTTTTCTGGGTGTTTGGAGTCATACTTTACAGGATTGGTAATAATCTGAGAAAGATTTAGGGAGTCCCATTGCTTTAGGACTTGGTCAGGTGGTTTAAGCATGTCCCAGTTTAGGTCACCTAGCAGGACAAATTCAGACTTAGTGTAAGGGGCCAGGAGAGAGCTTAGGGCAGGTAGGGTACAGGGTGGTGCTGATGGAGGACGATAACACCCCTCAACAGTCAACAAAGAGCTATTTGAAAGTTTAATGCTTAAAAAAACAGAGAAACAAATTGTTTGGGGACAGACTTGGTGGCTACAAGCGAGCACTGAAGGTGATCCTTGGTAAAGATTGCCACTCCCCCGCCTTTGGAAGATCTGTCTTGCCGAAAAAGGTAATAGCTAGAAAGGTTAACATCAGTATTCAAAATACTCTTTCTGAACCACATCTCAGTAATGACTAACATCTGGATTGGAGCTGGGAACCCACACTTTCAATTCATCAATTTTAGGTAATAAGATTCTAGTGTTAATGTGCAGAAAACCCAGGCTTTTACAAGAGCAGAAATCAGTGAAACATATCAGAGCACAAGTCAATTGGGGCTAGCGACAGTAGATAGGCCAGGGTATACATGCACATTTCCATATATCATCAACAGTAATACAATCGAGGCACGGCAGAGGACAGGGAGAGCTCCGCAGTGTTGATTTATGACATTTGAATGTGCATTAAATGGCAACAGGATCATATTGTACGGCAATTTTGTCAGGTAACATGAATACAAAGCTGGCGAGAGGTGGTTAGAATTAGATGGGGGGCCAAAAGTTAGTGTAACCAATAGAGAGTCAGAGTCCCAAGTGTGGGAACAAACAGTCTGTCCCACGTTAGAGTAAACAAGAATGTTCATAGTCAACAAAGCATGCAGGAGTCATGAGGAAAAATGTACACACACAGTGCCTGTGTGCTGAAGGCAAGTGAAAGCTTGGTAGGGAGGGGGGAGTGTGGTGGGGGTACCTCTACCAGACAGGGAGAGACAAGCCAGGACAGACGGTGAACAGATCGCCAGGTGGAATCCAAGCAGCAGTGCAGTGGGAGTAGGTGTCACACCCACTTGGGACAAGTTTTATTTCTGGAGGAGGCATTTCCTTGCTGCTGCTAAAAGATAATCTATCAATTTAAGTGGAGAGGATTGGAGTGTCTCCACAGGAACAATACCTAGGAGGAAATGACATGGATCTGGTTGAATAATGCCTGTGATGTCCTGTATAACATGATTCACCCTGCCATGAGTTCCTAAGATTATTCAAAGAGGATATTTGCATGGCCATTGTGGATTTTAGAAAATATTCAAATAAAGGCTGTGTTTTGTGTAGGCTTACCCTGGCCTGGCGTTTTGATAACCATGTTAATCTCTCCCAGACAAGGTGACTTTTATTAATCTATTTGCCTGTATTTACCCCCCAAAAATGAAATATGATATTTAGCTGCTATCATAGAGAACTACAAATGCCTGTCTCAAGCTTCACATCACTCACCAAGGCCCATGGTCATCTGGATGAGACTGCCAAATCGAGGCTAAGGTAAGAATCTCCCGGGCTTTTAATAAACATTTAGTCATTCATAAATTGGCTAAAGTTGTTTAAATGGACAATTCTGTTAACTTTCTTGGTCAAGTTTTATATTGAAAAATGCCTGCTATCTAGCTAGCTCATAGTTAGCAACATTAGCCTGGCTAGATGGCTACATTAGCCATCTATTTGACTAGCCATTTAAATAGATGAGAAATTCATAAAAACAAGTTTAACTTTCTTTGGCTTTTATAAACCAACAATCTAGCTTGCTAGCTAACTTAGATGGTGAAGCTAGGGCTAGGCATTCTTGATAATGTTTGTGTCTGGGTGAGTGGTGGGTAGCCTACTTCAAGTACTACATGACTTGTAGCTACCCCAACTAGCTGTATTATTTTAGTCTGGCATTTTGAGAGGTTTCAGAGATGGACTGATTTGCATCAACTCTTTAGTCAACAGTGTGGTTACTTTACTGCTGGAATCCATTGATATGTTTGCTGTTACCCCCTGGACAGCTGATCATTAGTATTGCTAGCCTAGTAGACAAGGTTATGTAACCTTATTTAGTCCTACCTGTTATGGTGGGTTTTAAATTAATTGGTATTCACACATTTGTTTTTTAGGTAAATTATTGTCATGTTATTGATGCTAAAATTGCAAGCCTTGTTTTTTTTTTTGCACTTTCCCTATTCCAGAACCAGTGGGTGTCCCTGAGGCTTACCACCTCTCAATTAGGTAAGCTGTTTCAACCTGGAACACTATTCTCCTGCTTTGGTCTGTTTCAGTCATTGCAGGAAGTCCTGAAGAGCAGGACTGTGTGAAGGGTTTTTATCCCAGCCCAGCTCTAACACCTGACTCATGTTAAATAATCAACATACCGAATCACGGAGATAGACTATGTAAAAAAAAAAAAGGCCCTTCCTTTCAGGCCTGGCGCACCCCCACATGTGCATTTGATTTATGGCCGATTAGATAAGATAATCGGGACTGGCAGCTCTAATTAGCCTCTCTCTCTCTGTTAAGATGCTGACATCTTATTTGTAGTAGTTATGTGTGAATATAAGTACATGTAATGCTATGCTATGTACAGATCCAATTTCATAGCTCCATTACCACTGTTGACATGTTTGTACATGTTCCTTTCCTTTAGAAACCACAATGTTCACTTCTGTGTGTGTTAATGTGGGGTGGCGAACTAGAGAATGAAACTCTGGAAATGGACACATCTGCCTGGTTCTTGTCGGACCGCCAGACCAATGTGGAGTCAGCATTAAGGCACTAGTGGGTGAGGGCATCTACAGCCAACCGCTCAGACGGCTCCAGCTAGCTGTTTTTACACAGTCTTTCATTTCGCAGGATTTAGCGACCAACAGTTTTTTTTTCAGGCTATGGTTTGTAATCAGGTATGGGCTGGGCTGGAACAAAAGCTTATACACAGTCCAGGCAATCAGATCTGGAGCAGTCCACCCATGTGTAGACTAATGTACTGGCCCGTGTGGTACAGTCTTTCATATGTGTAGTAGTTTGTTGCATCATATTGCTTAGTTTATCATTTGTTTCAACTTTGAATTCAATCTAAACCACAGATTAACTTCCTCCATTTTGTATAGATGCAGACCCAAAGACACTCAAGTCTCCAGTTGTCCCAGTAATAGTTGATGTACAGGCCTAAGTGACCATACACAATGGACCTACAGCTGGGGTGAGATTATTCCATCATTCACACACAGTAGACCTGGTGTAAACGTGGTCAACAAAATGCTGTCCTCAACGCTTAAATTGTATTGTCTATGGCAAAAATTTTGGAAATGCTGTGATCACTAAGAAATGACATTGAGGGACACACGCTGAGACCCCGAGTATGACTGGACAGATTTGTGACAACGACCTAAAAGGGGTGCAGAAGCACACCAGCACCCCATTTTATGTTTATTCCATGGCCAACCATCCCTCTAGCTACCCCTTATTCCACATCTATGCCTTTTCTGCCTCAACTTCAGACACTTTGGATCTAGGCAAGTCAGATAAGAACAAATTCTTATTTACAATAATGGCCAAACCCGGGGACGCTGGGCCAATTGTGCGCTGCCCTATGGTACTCCCAATCACGGCCGGATGTAATACAGCCAGGATTTGAACCAGGGACTGTAGTGATGCCTCTTGCACTGAGTTGCAGTGCCTTAGACCACTGCGACACTCGGGAGCCCAGTACGTCCAACCTGCCTCACAACCGCAGACCACGTGTAACCACGCCAGCCCAGGACCCTCACATCTGACTTTTTCATCAGCGAGATTGTCTGAGACCAGCCAGCCGGACAGCTGATGAAACTGTCAGTTTGCACAATGGAAGAATTTCTGCACAAACTCTAAGAAACAGTCTCAGGGAAGCTCATCTGCGTGCTCGTTGTCCTCACCAGGGTGTTGACCTGACTGCAGTTTGGCGTCATAACCGATTTCAGTGGGCAAATCCTCACCTTCGTTGGCCACTGGCACACTGGGGAAGTGTGCTCTTCATGAATGAATCACAGGGTTTCAACTGTACCGGGCAGATGGCAGACAGCGTGTATGGTGTCGTGTGGGCGAGTGGTTTGCTGATGTCAACGTTGTAAACAGATCGCCCAAGGTGACGGTGGGGTTATAGTGTTTCAGGATGATAATGCACCTCCCTATGTAGCAAGGATCTGCACACAATTCCTAGAAGCTGAAAATGTCCCTGTTCTAACATGGCCTGCATAATCACCAGACATGTCACCCATTGAGCATGTTTGGGATGCTCTGGATCGACATGTATGACAGCGTGTTCCAATATCCAGCAACTTTGCACTGAAGAGGAGTGGTACAACATTCCATATGCCACAATCAACAGCCTGATCAACTCTATGCAAAGGAGATGTGTCATGCTGCATGAGGCTAATGGTGGTCACACCAGATACTGACTGGTTTTCTGATCCATACCCCTACCTTTTTTTAAAGGTATGTGACCAACAGATGCATATCTGTATTCCCAGTCGTGAAATCCATTGATTAGGGTCTAATGAATTTATTTAAATGGACTGATTTCCTTATATGAACTTTAACTCAGTAAAATCTTTCAAAGTGTTGCATTTTATATTTTTGTTCAGTGTATTTGGATTTCTTTAAAACTGTGTCATTGTTGGAGCTCAGGTGTTTGACGTGATTGTTGGGTGACTAGGTGCATTCTTGTCAAATAAATATGCTTATTCATTCATGATTATGGATCAAAAAAATGTATGGATACAAACTTGTACCACTGATCATGACAATGAGGTGAAACTCCTGGACAACTGTTGTGATTGTCCATTCCATACTGTCAATTTTACTTTGACTTGTCCTGTTTTAGGATATGTTGTTTAACATGACAGCGTATTTCTTATTTGATTGGGTGCAATTTAGGTTAGGCTATTTGATCAAACATTTTATTTCTAGCCTGTAGGCTACAGAAAAGGGCCATATACTACATGATCTGCTGCATGATTTATGATCAATATTTTTTTAACGGATGTCTCCAACAGCACCCTGGAGATGTGCTATTTTGTTCCCCTGTCTTTGACAAAGTGGCCACTGTTTACCGCTGGGTGGCATCAGTGCTTACTTAAAACACCCATATGCCACTGGTTGAGAAAAAAAATCATTTTAGGGGGGCAAAATTGGGTTTTCTGTGTTATTGCATCAGAAAATGCCACCCTCGTTAATCTGCCGTCCTAGGTGACCGCCTAATCCTGCCGAATGAGTGAGCTGTCCGTGAGCAAATGTGTCAGCTAGAGATGAGGTGCACGAAGAGTTTGCGGTGGTTTGTAGTCTTCCATGATGCCTACTTGATGCTAATTAGCATTTTCGAATCGGAGACTAAATAGAGCCGAATATATTGATAAAAGTCACCCTGTCCGAGCGAGATTTACAATTATCAAAAACGTCACGCCAGGGTAAGCCTACATGAAACACAGCCCTTATTTGAAGCGTTTCTAAAATCCACAATGGGTCAAATGAATGGTGGAAAAACGATTGGAACCATTTCCGTGTTTGACCGACAGGTTTTATGGGTATTATGATGCGTCCACTGTGGGGCCCAATTACCATATTGCTTACACTGTCAAATCCTCTCGGATCTCCACAAGCGCATAGGGTGTAGGACTGAGGAGTCCATTTGGTATTGATCCCATGTCTCCTCCCTAACAATGGGAGTCGTTGCCTCAAAAGCGAGAAGGCAGGCAAGCGACAAGTTTAGGTCCAAAATACGCCCTTAGAAACGCATTGGGCTTATTTTGGACAGAGTGAAACCAAATATTGTTCTGTGGTGAAACCTCTCGCATCGCCTCTTCCTCTCTGACACGGCCAAGTTTTGCATCCCATAATGCAATAGGAGGCCGTTGAGATCCAGCAGCTGGTGGTGAGTTTCCAAAGCGCCCAAGAGTCAGTAGCAGGCGGCTGACACATCTCTGAATCCATGTGACATTTTACGAACCTTTAAGCGTAAATGCATCAGATAAATATGCTGCTCAAGTGTCTTGCATATCTCTCTAAAGGCCTGTGAGTGTCTACAAGTACCACATTATTTGTTGTTGGAGGATTCCTCCCCCGTCTGCCGGATCGCACCGAACAGGCAATGACAACGGCCTCAGCAACTCCGCAGCAGATGAGAGACCGGCTGCTGCAGGCCATCGATAGTCATAGCAATGTGAGTAGCTAGCTATCTGGACGAATATTTGCAATCTCATTAAAAAAAAACGATATGCCAATTATCCACTGTTAAACGATAGCTAATCATACACGCTTGTGAGTTGACACCTTGCTTGCTAGTTAGCAAGCTTGCTACGCTAACGTTACCGGGCGTCAGCTAGTAAGTTAGCTAAGTTGCTAGCCTGCCCAACAGGGTAACGTTAATGTTTAGCCAGCTAGTTTTAGCATTGGCCAGCCTCTTAAGCTAGCCAGTCACAACTCTCGCAGGTCAAACTGCGGTTGTTTTCACGTTCACCAATACCATATGTTAACGTTAGTTAACAGGGCAGATGGCGAACTAGCTGCAAACTTAAAAACAAGTTCACTTTTGATACGCTGAAGTAAAGAATGTCCGACGAAATAGCGTTAGCCTAGCTAGTTTACTTCAAGTTGAAACTTAACTTTTCTCCCATTCCTCGCCCGTCATACGTTGTTGCATAACTTAACTAACGTTAGATAGGTGGTAGCTACTAGCTTACTATGTGTTTTTTAAGCAACGCGGGTGTATTTAGTTACATACACTACCCGTTGCTTTCAATTCTAGTATTGGGTTACACAAAAACAGTCAGTGGGAAACCAGAAGATAAATACAATTCCATTTCAACTTACTGTGCGCTGGGGGCAGGAGGATCAATATATCTTGGGGAATTTGAGACAAAATCTAAAAGGTTAGTATTGAAGACTTTTTAGGGTGTCCGATAAAAAAAAAACATTTTGACCAATGGGTAAAATGTTAATTGTGTAGATTAAACTTGTCTCCTATCATAGTGTGACAATACACACAACACTGAACAATAATATAAATGCAGCAATTTAATTTTACTGAATTCATATAAGGAAATCAGTTAATTGAAATAAATTCATTAGGCCCTAATCTATGTATTTCACATTACTTGGAATAAAGATGGGGAGTGGATCAGAAATCCGGTCACCGCCGTTTGCCTTATGCAGCGCAACACACCTCCTTTGCATAGAGTTGATCGGACTGTTGATTGTGTAATGTTGTCCCGCTCATTTTCAATGGCTGTGCGAAATTGCTGGATATTGGCGGGAGCTGGAACACGCTGTCGTACACGTAGATCCAGCGCCTCCCAAACATGCTCAATGGGTGACGTGTCTGGTGAGTATGCAGGCAATACTCACCAGACATGTCACCCATTGAGCATGTGTGGGAAACCTGGGACTTTTCAGCTTCCAGGAATTGTGCACCTTTCCTTGCGACATAGGGCTGTGCATTATCATGCTCGAACTTGAGGTGATGGCGGCGGATGAATGGCACGACAATGGGCCTCAGGATCTTGTCACTGTGTATTGAAATTGCCATCGGTCGTGCCAGGTTTCCTCCAGACATATCGCTTGGCATTCAGGCCAAAGAGTAAAATCTTGGTTTCATCAGACCAGAGAATCTTGTTTCTCATGGTCAGTCCTTTAGGTGCCTTTTGGCAAACTGCAAGCGGGCTGTCTTGTGCCTTTTACTGAGGAGTGGCTTCCATCTGGCCACTGTACCATAAAAGCCTGAAGGTTGTTCTTTTGGAAGGTTCTCCCATCTCCAGAGCAGCTCTGTCAGACTGACGATCGGGTTCTTGGTCACCTCCCTGATCAAGGCTCTTCTCCCCCGATTGCTCAGTTTGGCCGGGTGGCCAGCTCTAGGAAGAGTCTTGGTTGTTCCAAACTTCTTCCATTTAAGAATGATGGAGGCCACTGTGTTCTTGGGGACCTTCAATGCTGCAGAATTGTTTTGGTACCCTTCCCCAGATCTGTGACACAATCCTGTCTCGGAGCTCTACTGACAATTCCTTCGACTTCGTGGCTTGTTTTTTCTCTGACGTGCACTGTCAACTGTGGGACCTTATATAGACACTTGTGTGCCTTTCCAAATCATGTCCAATGAATTCAATTTACCCCAGTTGCTCCAATCAAGTTGTAGAAACATTTCAAGGATGATTAATGGAACAGGATCCACCTGAGCTCAATTTCAATTCTCATAGCAAAGGGTCTGACTACTTATGTAAATAAGGTATTTCTGCCTTTTTATTTATTTTTATAAATTAGCAACAATTTCAAAAAACCTGTTCACTTTGTCCTCTGAACATACAAGTCCTCAACTGGCCGCTTCATTAAATAGTACCCGCTAAAACACCAGTCTCAATGTCAACAGTAAAGAGGCGACTCCGTGGTGCTGGCCTTCGAGGCAGAGTTGCAAAGAAAAAGCCATATCTCAAACTGGCCAATAAAAAGAACAGACACTGGACAGAGGAACTGCAAAAGGGTTTTCTAATTATCAATTATCCTTTTAAAATTATAAACTTGGATTAGTTAACACAACGTGCCATTGGAACACAAGAGTGATGGTTGCTGATATTGGGCCTCTGTACACCTATGAAGATATTCCACAAAAAAGCAGCCGTTTTCAGCTACAATAGTAGCGACCTGGCCAAGATAAAGCAAAGCAGTGCGACACAAACAACACAGTTACACATGGGATAAACAAACGTACAGTCAATAACACAATAGAAAAATCTATATACAGTGTGTGCAAATGTAGTAAGATTAGGGAGGTAAGGCAATAAATAGGCCATAGTGGTGAAATAATTACAATTTAGCATTAACACCAGAGTGATAGATGTGCAAGTAGAGATACTGGGGTGCAAAGAGCAAAAATAAATAACAATATGGGTGTGAGGTAGTTGGGTGGGAAGTGTACAGGTGCAGTGATCGGTAAGCTGCTCTGACAGCTGATGCTTAATGTTAGTGAGGGAGATATGTCTCCAGCTTTAGTGATTTTTGCAGTTCATTCCAGTCATTGGCAGCAGAGAACTGGAAGGAAAGGCGGCCAAAGGAGGAGTAGGCTTTGGGGGTGACAGGTGAAATACACCTGCTGGAGTGAGTGCAACGGGTGGGTGTTGCTATGGTAACCAGTGAGCTGAGATAAGATTGGGCTTTACCTAGCAAAGACTTATAGGTGACCTGGAGCCAGTGGGTTTGGCGACGAATATGAAGCGAGGGCCAGCCAACGAGAGCATACAGGTCGCAGTGGTGGGTAGTATATGGGGCTTTGGTGACAAAAGGGATGGCACTGTGATAGACGGCATCCAATTTGCTGAGTAGAGTGTTGGAGGCTATTTTGTAAATGACATCGCCAAAGTCATGGATCGGTAGGATAGTCAGTTTTACGAGGGTATGTTTGGCAGCATGAGTGAAGGAGGCTTTGTTGCAAAATACGAAGCCGATTCTAGATTTAATTTTGGATTGGAGATGCTTAATGTGAGTCTGGAAGGAGAGTTTACAGTCTAACCAGACACCTAGGTATTTGTAGTTGTCCACATATTCTAAGTCAGAACCGTCCAGAGTAGTGATGCTAGTCGAGCGGGTGGGTGCGGGCAGCATCGGTTGAAGAGCATGCATTTAGTTTTACGAGCATTTTAGAGCAGTTAGAGGCTACGGAAGGAGTGTTGTAATGGTATTGAAGCTCGTCTGGAGGTTTGACATAAAGCAACAGAGGTAAGATGGATATCGATTTGATGCATGACATGTAGTATTTTAGTATATGCTTTTCATGTTATTTAAAATCATACATTTTTCAAAGATTTCTCACAAGTACAAGAACATCTCTGAAATGTCAATGAAGCGCTGAGAATATGCCAAGCTTTATTTTCCAAGACTTTTACATGCAATTGTTTCTTTTTGCGACCCGTGGAAACCACTGACGACGACCACCACAAGAAGAAACCTGAACCTCTGTCCACAGCTCTGCGCTTATTATCGTCTGTATTAGGTTCTCACGTTTTGGAACGTAATAATGAGAAAATCAATGCTTTCACAATGCCTAAAATGCTAGTGGTAGGTACCTTCTCTTTTTTGGGGGGGGGGGGGGGGGCGCACATTAACAGATTTTTCACCTAGTCGGCTCTGGGAATTCGAACCAGGAACCTTTTGTTTACTGGCCTAATGCTCTTAACCGCTAGGCTAAGAGCATTGCCTGGATGAACCCTGCTTAAAGGATGTATAGTCCTAGGCCTATGTTGTAAGTGGGGTTATGGGCCAATTTGAATATATTCCTTTAAGTACACATGTGGAACTGCATAAAAATAACAAATCAAACCATTTTGATCCCAATGTCACAGAAAGACATATATATGAGATCGATCGTACAGTGAGGGAAAAAAGTATTTGATCCCCTGCTGATTTTGTACGTTTGCCCACTGACAAAGAAATGATCAGTCCATAATTTTAATGGTAGGTTTATTTGAACAGTGAGAGACAGAATATCAACAACAAAATCCAGAAAAACGCATGTCAAAAATGTTATAAATTGATTTGCATTTTATTGAGGGAAATAAGTATTTGACCCCCTCTCAATCAGAAAGATTTCTGGCTTCCAGGTGTCTTTCATACAGGTAACGAGCTGAGATTAGGAGCACACTCTTAAAGGGAGTGCTCCTAATCTCAGTTTCTTACCTGTATAAAAGACACCTGTCCACAGAAGCAATCAATCAATCAGATTCCAAACTCTCCACCATGGCCAAGACCAAAGAGCTCTCCAAGGATGTCAGGGACAAGATTGTAGATCTATACAAGGCTGGAATGGGCTACAAGACCATTGCCAAGCAGCTTGGTGAGACGGTGACAACAGTTGGTGCGATTATTCGCAAATGGAAGAAACGCAAAAGAACTGTCAAACTCCCTCGGCCTGGGACTCCATGCAAGATCTCACCTCGTGGAGTTGCAATGATCATGAGAACGGTGAGGAATCAGCCCAGAACTACACAGGAGGATATTGTCAATGATCTCAAGGCAGCTGGGACCATAGTCACCAAGAAAACAATTGGTAACACACTACGCCGTGAAGGACTGAAATCCTGCAGCGTCCGCAAGGTCCCCCTGCTCAAGAAAGCACATATACATGCCCGTCTGAAGTTTGCCAATGAACATCTGAATGATTCAGAGGACAACTGGGTGAAAGTGTTGTGGTCAGATGAGACCAAAATTGAGTTCTTTGGCATCAACTCAACTTGCCGTGTTTGAAGGAGGAGGAATGCTGCCTATGACCCCAAGAAACCATCCCCACCGTCAAACATGGAGGTGGAAACATTATGCTTTGGGGGTGTTTTTCTGCTAAGGGGACAGGACAACTTCACCGCATCAAAGGGACGATGGACGGGGCCATGTACCGTCAAATCTTGGGTGAAAACCTCCTTCCCTCAGCCAGGGTATTGAAAATGGGTCATGGATGGGTATTCCAGCATGACAATGACCCAAAACACACTGCCAAGGCAACAAAGGAGTGGCTCAAGAAAAAGCACATTGGCTAGTCCACTCCAGGACCTTAGTCTCCAGACCTTAATCCCATAGAAAAACTGTGGAGGGAGCTGAAGGTTCGAGTTGCCAAACGTCAGCCTCGAAACCTTAATGACTTGAAGAAGATCTGCAAAGAGGAGTGGGACAAAATCCCTCCTGAGATGCGTGCAAACCTGGTGGCCAACTACAAGAAACATCTGACCTCTGTGATTGCCAACAAGGGTTTTGCCACCAAGTACTAAGTCATGTTTTGCAGAGGGGTCAAATACTTATTTCCCTCATTAAAATGCAAATCAATTTATAACATTTTTGACATGTGTTTTTCTGGATTTTTTTGTTGATATTCTGTCTCTCACTGTTCAAATAAACCTACCATTAAAATTACAGACTGATCATTTCTTTGTCAGTGGGCAAACGTACAAAATCAGCAGGGGATCAAATACTTTTTTCCCTCACTGTATACCGTGGTTTTTGGAAATGCCCACAGGATGGTATTTCTGTACCGTTCAAACCTATTTATTTGAAGTTTTTCAATAAATGTTCATATTTGTAGCTACGTAAGTAAATACCTGCAGCCAACTTGTGCAATACATTAGGAGATAAAGCAGTTTGCGCTCTTTCACCGGCCACATTATTTAACATTAAGAAGCGTACCGTAGTTCTCCAGAACAGTTAAGCCAGCAAATTTCTTGTGCCCATTTTATGAAGCAATTTTATCCAATAATGTATTTCTGTATATTTTTGCTTTAGGACATTTATATAAACATTTATAAATACATTTAGTTCAGCTGGAAAGTTGTAAGCTTTCAAAGTTTTGAATAGAAAAGGCCATTCAAGACTGTCTAAAGCCTTTTCTGCATCAACAGCCATTATTGATATGTCTTGTTTTTTTGTGTATGGTATTAAACTGAAACATGTATTTGTTTGAGTGTCTAATTTTAGTAAACCCTGTATGTATCAAGTCTAAGACTTTGACCATTCTATTGCTTATGAGCGTAGTTATTATTGTATTGTCACAGGGTGTCCTATTCACTGTTTCTTATGGATACCGATACCTAAGTTTTATATATGCAACAAGCTACTGTCCATGGCTGGCTAGCTAGCTAGCTAACCTGTTTTAAACCAGTGGTCACCAACTGGGTGATCGACTGGTCGATCTCCAAGTCATTCCTTGTGGAGCACCAAACATTTCTGTAAAAAACCCAACGATAAAGCCTTACGTTCCTATTTTTGTCATTTGTTTCACGCTGTGGGTGGTATTTGCACTTGATTCAGAAGCCCCAGTGCCATGAAGGCAAAGTCTTCCCATTTTTGAACCATTTCATGTGTCTGAAGGTAGAACTCCACCTACCCGGCAGGCCCAGAGGTAAAATCAAGTGCACCTTTAGGCCTATCGCTGGCCAATCAGCTCAGATCACCATGTCTGCAGTTTGTTTGAGCCATAGACTCTAGAAAGAAGACTAGAGCATACAGCAAAGTTGATAGTGAGATTTCAAAGCTTTTAAAACCATGACTAGAGCGAATCAACAAATACAGTATGGTTTTGAGTGAGCTCATGTTTAAATTGTTATTCAGCACTGTCAACACTTTGTGCATTTTTAGTATTGAAAAAGTATTGAACATTCGCTCTACTTCCACTCACTCTACAACCAGCACTGCAGCTGTAATGATTGAGTAGCAAAGTGTTTCGGTAAGCTTGCGTTATTATTAACGGCTTGTGTCATTTAATATCGCGGGATATTTCACTTTCTCTGGTCATAGGAGTAACAACATGAATTGGTGTATGATGCAGATATGAGGTTCGCCGTTAGCTGGAATACGATGTCCCCTTTCCTCAGCGGGAGGGAGCGCGGCAGGACGGTGAGGCAGCCTTGCTGCTGTGCTCTCTCCCCCCTCTGACCATCAGATGAAGGCCATCAGTCCAGTACAATTTTAAAATGCTAATTATTATGCTCAGCTGTGCAAATGATCTGTTACCAGTTTGATTATGTACCTCAAATTCGTTAATATAATTTTAAAATGGTCTGAGAACAACATTGGAAGGTCAATTCAAGCATAGCCAATATACACTGATAATGTATTGCGCCTGTACCCTACTGCCCAAACCTCATTGCTACAAAACTGTTTTTTTTAATAGGTTCATGTTGCACAGGCTTATGTTTAAGTCATGTTTGAAAAATACATCTCAGCTTGCGTTTTGACTCTGATCTTGACTCAAAAGTTTGGTGAGCACTGTTTTTAAATAATTGCTAGACTGCTTGTTAGACAGTTAATAGCCAGCATAGCGTTTAGCTCTAGCAAGGTAGTAGGCCAGCCAGCAAGCCAACCGTTGATAACTTAGCTGTTACTTCTAACTAGCTTAGTAACTCTGTGCTGAAAATCTGTGTTCTGATCATCCCTTTTGCTCCTTCCAGCAGATTCACAATATGGTGGCAGTATTAGAAGTTATCACATACTTGGAGAAATTCCCTATCACCAAAGAAGCACTTGAGGTAAGACCCAAAGATTTTTAAGTGCTTTAATTGTTGCCTGTGACAACGATTTTGGTATTCTTAAAAGGATCATTTGGGATTTTGGCAACTTAGCCCTTTTTATCTATTTTGCTAGTATTGGCTTGTTTTTTTTGCTAGCTCCAACTTCCTTCATACTGGACACATAGACATAGAAATGGGATCCACAAGTTCATCTGACTCTGGGCCTCATTGACAAAATCCAAAAGTATCCCTTTAACAACTTTTTATTTGAATTACCAATTTAGGAAACCCGATTGGGGAAACTGATCAATGACGTGAGGAAGGAGACCAAGGATAAAGACCTTGCCAAGCGTGCCAAGAAGCTTTTGCGGAGCTGGCAGAAATTGATCGACCCAGGGCAAAATGAGACTCCATCGCGGGGGGCAGTAAGTGTCTCGGGCTCTGCCAATGGCAGTGCCCACCCCTGTCGGACTCACGTTCCACCCACTGACGTAACCCTGGCAGGCAAAGGTGTCCAAGAGGTCAAAACCAGAAATGACGTCCACAACACCTACTCGCCCAAAGCGGAGAAGTCAAGCAGCAGGAAGCGTAGAGGGGAGCAAAAGGACAGTGTGCACTTACCGGCCAAAACCTCCAAGATGTCCCCCAACGAGCAGATGCACAACTCCACTCCGCCACCTCCCACAAATGGGATTGCAGGTAACCCCGAGGCTCCCCAAGACCTAGAGGCTACCCCTTCGCCGGACAGGGCCCGGACAGAGCACATTGAGAATGAAAAACACAGTAGAATCCCTGTCAATGCTGTCAAACCTCACCCCAGCTCCCCGGGCCTTGCCAAACTACCTAGCACTTCCTCTTTACTCAAGACTGCTGTGTTGCAGCAGCAAGCAAGGCTGGACGAAGGAGGGGGGCAGTATCTGACCAAAAGCCTCCGCTGCCTCTCAAGTCCACGGACTATGAAGCAAGAGACTATGTCCAAGCACTCTTCAACATATGCACCAAAAGGGACTATCCCAAGCCCAGCTCGGAGTCCTCGCTTGCCTTCGTCCCAGCCTTTAATGTCCCCAGCCCAAGTGTCTCATGTGAATGGGCCGCCACCCCCTGCACATAGGGCCTCACTGCACTGGCCTGGCTCCTCAGAGGCCACCACCAATCCCCCACACAGCACTGCAACACTGGAACCTCCGCCTGTCTTCCTTCCCACCACCCATCCCGCCCCACAAAACTCTGAGAGCGCAGAACTCCACAGACCCACCCCCTCCTCCTCTGTAGTGGTGGTCAAGGCTGAGGCAGACGTCTCTGCCTCCAGCTCGGACCGCAAAAAGAGGAAGAAGTACAGGTCCAGGGACTACTCTGTCAACCTGCAGGGGCAGGACACGGAGGACAAAACAAAGCCTGTGCGGTTAAAAGAACGCAGGCTAACATTTGACCCTGTGACTGGACAGATCAAGTCCATGGTACATAAAGAACCCTGTCAGGTGGAGGAACCCCCAATGCCACCTCCCCCTGAGCCCCAGCAGAGAACTGATCTGCATCCGCAGCAGCCTCCCGCTCCCACCCCCAGCCCCTTCCAACAGACTAACTGGAAAGAGCTGTCCCGAAACGAGATCATCCAGTCCTACCTAAACCTTCAGAGCAACGTGCTCACATCCTCGAGGGTCCAGGCCCCCGGCGCGCACTTTTTCATGTCAGAATACCTGAAACGGGAGGAGAGCGATCTCAGGGAGGCGAGGCGAGGAGTCCACGTCTTGCAGCTGGACAGCTCGGTAACGGACACACCTGGAGTTAGCCGGGAGGTGACCGACAAGGACCTCCACAGAGTACATACGGAGCACTGGCAAGGGGTAAATGGTTGTTATGACACCAAGGGCACTTGGTACGACTGGACGGAGTGTATATCGTTGGACCCACATGGGGACGAGAGCAAACTGAACATCCTGCCATATATTTGCCTAGACTGAGATGGGGTGTCTGTCCCAAGTTTGTCAAAGGGCTGTTTCAGTTCTGTTTTTCAAAAATAAAAAGTTGCAGGAAAGATGTGCCCGTTTGCAGAGTGCTGCTACTAACAATTAATTGCAAACTAGGGTTCTAGTGTAGGGTTGGCTGGAGTGTAGCTTTCCAGTTACGTGCTCAGAGGGTGTTGAAAGCGTTCATCTAGCACAGTTCAAGCCGAACGTGTCCAGCGAGTGGAATACTGACACCTATTTGGGAGTTACAAGAAGCTTTATGTGACATATACAAAAATAAATTATACAATTTCTTATCATGTATGCATCTATTTATTTGACCTTTTCAGTTTTTTTGGGAGGTTTATGGAACGATGTACAAAACCTGTAGAGCTTTTCTGTTTGCATCACATACTGTTGACCTGTTCTGCAATGCAAAAGAGGCATAACATTGTTTTACACATTCTTTTGTTTTTGGTTGGCCGATACATGTTAGCGATCCAACGTTCCATACTCCACCCATCATCTTCTCTCCTCACCACTCTGATGTACACATGCCATCATGTGTTTCTTCCCGGAGGAAGTTCAACAGAAATGTGCCTCCTTTTGTTCAATCAACAAAGTATTTTCAGACGTCTTTTGTTTTTCCATTTACTTATCCCCCAACAATCCTCACCCAGGCAGAAAATGTTGAAACAGAGGGTACTAATACAACTGTGAGGACAAGAAAATAAGTAATTGTTTGTATGCTGGAACTATACTTGTTAACATTCCTTTAGCTATCGTTTTGGCTTATGAAATTTAATCAGGAGACTTTCAAAGTTGAACAGCCTTAATGAATATACAGAAATGAGACCTTTCTATTTAGTTTGCAGAGGCAGGCATCTTCTGTAATTTCGTCATTTACATTAAGGTATATGTAGATACAAACAAAACACCTGCAAGGTCCACATTTTTGACAGTCTCAATTTCCCTCCAATCTTTCAAGGGTTTGTATTGCAGGAATGTTCTACTCATTGAGAAGCGTGCGTGATGGTTAATGAACAAGTGTCGTTTCTTTTGCTATTTTGTTGAAAACTACAAACTTGGAGAGAGCGCCTTAACGTTTTCCATGTGACAATTCAGAGAAGTAGTTTATTTTTTATTTTTGTTATTCTCATCTTGCATTGCCACGGTTCTCCACATATGGCATGACTTCAGATGGGGTAAGGTCAGACTGTGCGCCGCTACATTCATCCCTACCAATGTGCCTTTTTGATGTCAAATCTGGATTTGCTTTCGCATAACACTCCTGTCCTTGGAACTAGGTTTGTGTGTGGCAATTCCATGTCCGATGATGCTGGATTATGCACCATCTTTTTTTTCCTGAGCAATGGTCCTTAGTGAACACTGATCCAGAATGGGTAAATTGCAGACAATGAGGCATCACTCAAACACAGCTCGCAATAAAGAAATGCTAAAGATTGATTGTGGATCTGGTCAGTTTGACTGGGACATCTTTATTTGTTCAGTGTTTAACATCTCATTTGTTTGAAAAATAAAGTGATCTAAACCCTATGCACAGTTTTCTCATTTGCGATAAGACTTCATTCTTACGCAATATAAACCCAGATGTTTTTGTATTGTATTCATGATGGGGTTATTAACAGGTCAATGTTGGCTTTAATATTGTACATACAATGATGTATGTCTACAGTATGTAGGTACATTACTCCTTTGGTTTCCATTGTGTGTTCTCAGTGAATCCTCATGGGGGAGCACTTGGTCCAAAATTCGGTATAGCTGCAGTTCAAATGCAGTACACTAGTTATTCTGCAATTACTGTGTCCAAAATACCTCAGTCAACTGCAGTTTCAAAATGGCAATCTTTTTTTGTAAGAATTGCTTTGTATCTTTGAATTGCAAAGGGGTGTCTTTCACTTGAGTGGTTCTCTCTTCATTGTTATGACAAACCGCAACAACTATGAACACACTTTTTCCCTCCTGATAAGATAACCAAGTCTACATGCATTTCAGAACATCTCAGTGCGGAACCCTTCCCATCAACACATGACTAAGCTGCTCAGTGCACTTTTACCTCACCTGGGGCCTCATTTATGAATGTTGCGTATGTACAAAATATACCCCAAAACGTGCGCCAGTTTTCCTAAGAAAGTTGGCATTTATAAAAACACCTTGGTGGGAGAATCTCAATTGCATACTCCTTTAATGGGCGTGAAATTGTAAGATATTAGTTGTTAGACATTACTGCACTGTTGGAGCTAGCAACACAATTTCACTAACATCTGCTAAACATGTGTATGTGACCAATACAATTTTATTTTATTTTATTTAAAACCCATAGCTGAATGGCTTCAGACTGAGCATTTCTCACTGGAAATTGCTGCTGACTTTGAACATAGCTTAGGGTTAGGGTATTTAATTAATGTCAGACTTTCCTATGTCACTATTCCCAACCTCTTATAAATAAACCATTTTAAAGGTGATATAACTTGTTTAATTATTATAGGGCTGTGAAACTCATAGCCGAATGACTTCAGACTGAGCATTTCTCACCATTTATTTACGGAGAGCAATTTCCGTTTTATAACCGGTAATGTGAAGTGAAGTGAAGCCTTGTATTAAATGTATTATAAATAAAATTGCGTAATGTAGGCTCAACAAAATATGAAATGCGTTATGAAGAAAATTGTGTAGGCCTACTGTTGCAAAAATGTGTGACTTTCCACACAAATTAAGCCACACAAAAATGCATGAAATCTACTGAAATACTTTTATTTTTTTTGTAAATTATTTTTCAAAATTACCCCTCAATTTCACGATATCCAATTGGTAGTTACGGTCTTGTCCCATCGCTGCAACTCCTGTATGGAGAGGTGAAGGTTGAGAGCCATGCGTCCTCAGAAACATGACCCTGCCAAGCCGCACTGCTTCTTGACACACTGCTCTCTTAACCCCGAAGTCAGCCGCACCAATGTGTCGGAGGAAACACTGTCCAACTGGCAACGTGTCAGCGTGCATGCACCCGGCCTGCACGGGAGTCGCTACAGCGATGGGACAAGGACATCCCGGCCGGCCAAAACCTCCCCTAACCTGGATGACGCTGGGCCAATTGTGCGCCGGCTCACGGGTCTCCCGGTCACAGCCGGCTGTGACACAGCCCAGGATCGAACCCGGATCTTTAGTCAATCAAATATATTTATAAAGCCCTTTTTACATCAGCAGATGTCACAAAGTGCTATACAGAAACTCAGCCTACAACCCAAATAGCAAGCAATGCAGATGTAGAAGCACGGTGTCTAGGAAAAACTCCCTAGAAAGGCAGGAACCCAGGAAGAAACTGGGTTGCCAGTCCTCTCCTGGCTGTGCCGGGTGGAGATTATAAGAGTACATGGCCATTTAAGGCCAGATTGTTCAAGATATTCAAATGTTCATAGATGACCAGCAGGGTCAAATAATAATCAGTAGTTGTAAAGGATGCAACAGGTCAGCACCTCAGGAGTAAACGTCAGTTGGCTTTCCATAGCCGAGCATTCAGAGGTCGAGACAGCAGGTGCGGTAGAGATCAGGGTCAGGGTTCCCTAGCAGCAGACAGAACAGTTGCAACTTAAGCAGCAGAATGACCAGTTGGACTGGGGACAGGCAAGGGTCATCAGGCCAGGTAGTCCTGCGGCATGATCCTAGGGCTCAGGTCTTCTGGGAGGGGAATGAGAGAGGGAGAGGAAGAAAATTAGAGGGAGCATACTGTAATTTACACAGGACACCAGATATAACAGACTGACCCTAGCCCCCTGGCACAAAGATAATTGCAGCATAGATACTGGAGACGGGGTGGGTCGAGGGACCCTGTGGCCCCGTCCGATGATACTCCTGGACAGGGACAATCAGGAAGGATATAACCCCACCCACTATACCAAAGCACAGCCCCCACACCACTAGAGGGATATCAACAGACCAACAACTTATTACCCTGAGACAAGGCTGAGAATAGCCCATGAAGATCTCCTCCACCGCACAAGCCTGAGGGAGCAGAACCGGACAGGAAGATCACGTCTGTGACTCAACCCACTCAAGTGACGTACCCCTCATAGGGATGGCATGGAAGAGCACTAGTAAGCCAGTGACTCAGCCCCTGTAATAGGGTCAGAGGCAGAGAATCCCAGTGGAGAGAGGGGAGCCGGCCAGGCAGAGACAGCAAGGGCGGTTCGTCGCTCCCGTGCCTTGCCGTTCATAGGTAGGAACAAGCCAATGTAATGCTTTGTTGGTTAGCAGTAAAACCTTGAAATGTTTTTATTTTATTTATTTTTATTTCACCTTTATTTAACCAGGTAGGCCCATTGAGAACAATTTCTCCTTTACAACTGCAACCTGGCCAAGATAAAGCAAAGCAGTGCAACACAAACAACACAGTTACACATGGAATAAACAAACATACAGTCAATAACAATAGAAAAGTCTATATACAGTGTGTGCAAATGAGGTAAGATAAGGGAGGTAAGGCAATAAATAGGCCATAGTGGTGAAATAATTACAATTTAGCAATTAAACACTGGAGTGAAAGATGTGCAGACGATGAATGTGTAAGTAGAGATACTGGGGTGCAAAGGAGGGAAAAAAACAACAGTATGAGGATGAGGTAGTTGGATGGCCGATATACAGACGGGCTATGTACAGGTGCAGTGATCTGTGAGCTGCTCTGAGTGCTGGTGCTTAAAGCTAGTGAGGGAGATATGAGTCTCCAGTGATTTTTGCAATTCGTTCCAGTCATTAGCAGCAGAAAACTGGAAGGAAAGGAGGCCAAAGTAGGAATTGGCTTTGGGGGTGACCAGAGAGATATACCTGCTGGAGCGCATGCTAAATGGATGGCACTGTGACAGACTGCATCCAATTTGCTGAGTAGAGTGTTGGAGGCTATTTTGTAAATGACATCGCCGAAGTCAAGGATCAGTAGGTAGGATAGTCAGTTTTACGAGGGTGTGTTTGGCAGCATGAGTGAAGGATGCTTTGTTGTGAAATAGGAAGCTGATTCTAGATTTCATTTTGGACTGGAGATGCTTAATGTGAGTCTGGAAGGAGAGTTTACAATCTAACCAGACACCTAGGTATTTGTAGTTGTTCACATATTCTAGGTCAGAACCGTCCAGTGTAGTGATGCTAGACGGGCGGTCAGGTGCGGGCAGCGATCGGTTGAAGAGCATGCATTTAGTTTTACTTGCATTTAAGTGCAGTTGGAGGCTACGGAAGGAGAGTTGTAATGGCATTGAAGCTCGTCTGGAGGTTAGTTAACACAGTGTCCAAAGAAGGGCCAGAAGTATACAGAATGGTGTTGTCTGCGTAGAGGTGGATCAGAAAATCACCAGCAGCAAGATGTATATCATTGATGTATACAGAGAAAAAAGCCAGTCGATGTGGTGTTTGAGTCGAAAGCCTTGGCCAGGTCGATGAATACAGCTGCACAGTATTGTCTCTTATCAATGACGGTTATGATATCGTTTAGGAACTTGAGCGTGGCTGAGGTGCACCCGTGACCAGCTCGGAAACCAGATTGCATAGCGGAGAAGTTACGGTGGGATTCAAAATAGTCAGTGATCTGTTTGTTAACTTGGCTTTCGAAGACCTTAGAAAGGCAGGGTAGGATAGATATAGGTCTGTAACAGTTTGGGTCTAGTCTCTCCCCCTTTGAAGAGGCTTTCCAATCTTTGGGGATCTCAGACGATACGAAAGAGAGGGTGAACAGACTAGTAATAGGGGTTGCAACAATTGCGGCGGTTAATTTTAGAAAGAGAGGGTCCAGATTGTCTAGCCCGGCTGATTTGTAGGGGTCCAGATTTTGCCACCTTTTCAGAACATCGGCTATCTGGATTTGGGTGAAGGAGAAATGGGGGAGGCTTGGGCAAGTTGCTGTGGGGGGTGCAGGGGTGTTGACCGGGGTAGGGGTAGCCAGGTGGAAAGCATGGCCAGCCATAGAAAAATGCTTATTGAAATTCTCGATTATCGTGGATTTATCGGTGGTGACAGTGTTTCCTAGCCTCAGTGCAGTGGGCAGCTGGGAGGAGGTGCTCTTATTCTCCATGGACTTTAAAGTGTTCCAGAACTTTTGGGAGTTTGTGCTACAGGATGCAAATTTCTGTTTGAAAAAGCTAGCCTTTGCTTTCCTAACTGCCTGTGTATATTGGTTCCTAACTTCCCTGAAAAGTTGCATATCGCGGGGGCTATTCGATGCTAATGCAGTACACCACAGGATGTTTTTGTGCTGGTCAAGGGCAGTCAGGTCTGGAGTGAACCAAGGGCTATATCTGTTCCTGGTTCTACATTTTTTTGAATGGGGCATGCTTATTTAAGATGATGAGGGAAGCACTTTTAAAGAATAACCAGGCATCTTCTACTGGTGGGATGAGGTCAATATCCTTCCAGGATACCCGGGCCAGGTCGATTAGAAAGGCCTGCTCGCTGAAGTGTTTTAGGGAGCATTTGACAGTGATGAGGGGTGGTCGTTTGACCGCAAACCCATTACGGACACAGGAAATGAGGCAGTGATCACTGAGATCCTGGTTGAAGACAGCAGAGGTGTATTTGGAGGGCAGGTTAGTTAGGATGATATCTATGAGGGTGCCCGTGTTTACGGATTTTGGGTTGTACTGGTAGGTTCATTGATCATTTGTGTGAGATTGAGGGCATCTAGCTTAGATTGTAGGATGGCCGGGGTGTTAAGCATGTCCCAGTTTAGGTCACCTAACAGTACGAGCTCTGACGATAGATGGGGGGCAATCAATTTACATATGGTGTCCAGGGCACAGCTGGGGGCAGAAGGTGGTCTATAGCAAGCGGCAATGGTGAGAGACATTATTTTTAAAAGTAGAAATTGTTTGAGCACAGACCTGGATAGTATGACAGAACTCTGCAGGCTAACTCCGCCACTTTTGGCAGTTCTATCTTGTCGGAAAATGTTATAGTTAGGGATGGAAATTTCAGGGGTTTTGGTGGCCTTCCTAAGCAAGGATTCAGACACGGCTAAGACATCTGGGTTGGCAGAGTGTGCTAAAGCAGTGTATAAAACAAACTTACGGAGGAGGCTTCTAATGTTAACATGCATGAAACCAAGGCTTTTACGGTTACAGAAGTCAACAAATGAGAGCACCTGGGGAATGGAAGTGGAGCTAGGCACTGCAGGGCCTGGATTAACCTCTACATCACCAGAGGAACAGAGGAGTAGGAGGATAAGGGTACGACTAAAGGCTATAAGAACTTGTCGTCTAGTGCGTTCGGAACAGAGTAAAAGGAGCAGGTTTCTGGGCACAGAAGAATGGATTCAAGGCATAATGTACAGATAAGGGTATGGTAGGATGTGAATACAGTGGAGGTAAACCTAGGCATTGAGTGATGGTGAGAGAGGTATTGTCTCTAGAGACACCATTTAAACCAGGTGAGGTCACCGCATGTGTGGGAGATGGAACAAAAGGGTTAGCTAAGGCATATTGAGCAGGGCTGGAGGCTCTACAGTGAAATAAGACAATCACTAACCAAAACAGCAATGGACAAGGCATATTGACATTAGGGAGAGGCATGCGTAGCTGAGTGATCACAGGGTCTAATGAGTAGCTAGGCGTGTTGGAGACACGGCGATTCAGACAGCTAGCGGGCCGGGGCTAGCAGAAGGGCCGTAGGGGGACGTTGCGACGGAAGAGTCAGTTGTAGTCCCCTCGGTCAGTTACATTGGCTGACCAGTCATGATGGATCGGCAGGGCTCCATTTAGTAAAAGTGTCCAGGCCAATTGGCAAAATAGGTATTGTAGCCAAAGAAAATTGGCTGTTGGACCTCTTCAGCTAACAGTCCGATATGCTCAAGACAGCTAGCGGGCCGCGGCTAGCAGATGGGCATTCAAGGGATGTCGTGACGGTGGAGCCTGTTGAGAACCCCATCGGGCGGATTACGTCGGTAAACCAGTCGTGAAGGATCGGCGGGGCTCTGTATCAGCAGTAAAAAGGGTCCAGGCCAATTGGCAAAATAGGTATTGTAGCCCAATGAGTGGCTGAGTGGACCTCTTCAGCTAGCCGGGAGATGGGCCTAGCATAGGCTAGCTCCAGGCTAATTGGTGCTTGCTTCGGGACAGAGACGTTAGCCAGGAGTAGCCACTCGGATAGCAGCTAGCTAGCTGCGATGATCTAGGTGAAAAGGTTCAGAGCTTGCAGTAGGAATCCGGAGATGTGGGGAAAAGTAGTCCGGTAAGCTCTGGGTTGAATCGCGCTGTGCAGAAAGGCAGGAGTTGTCCGGGCTAAAGGTTAGCTGATGACCGCTAGCGGTGGCTAGCTGACTACTAGCTAGTTAGCTGGCTAGCTTCTGTTGGGGGTTCCGGTTCTAAAGTAAAGAAAATAGCAGATCCATACCACATTGGGTGAGGCGGGTTGCAGGAGAGTATGTTGGAGTTGAGGTTAAAAAATATATACGAAATACATGCAAAGAAAACACACAAGACACGACGAAGACAAAGACGCCTGACTGCTACGCCATCTTGGAATTCAGCCTTGAAGCCAATGTAGAGAGGCTAGCACTGGAGTAATATGATTACATTTTGGGGTTTTAGTCAGGATTCTAGCAGCCGTGTTTATCACTAACTGAAGTTTATTTAGTGCTTTATCCGGGTAGCCAGAGAGTAGAGCATTGCAGTAGTCTAATCTAGAAGTGACAAAAGCATGGATTAGCTTTTCTGCATAATTTTTTGATGAAAAGTTTCAGATTTTTGCAATGTTACGAAGATGGGAAAAAGCTGTCCTTCAAATATTCAGCATAGCAGTGAAATTGTGTTTCCGAATGACATCACCAAGAGGTAGAATATATAATGAAAACAATAGTGGTCCTAAAACGGAACCTTGAGGAACGCCTAAACTTACAATTGATCTGTCAGAGAACATACCATCCACAGAGACGAACTGATATCATTCCGACAGGTAAGATCTAAACCAGTCAAGAACTTGTCCGTGTAGACCAATTAGGGTTTCTAATCTCTCCAAAAGAATGGTGATCGATGGTGTCAAAAGCAGCACTATGGTCTACTAGCACAGATGCAGAGCCTTGGTCTGATGCCATTAAAAGGTAATTTACCACCTTCACGATGGCAGTCTCAGTGCTATGATGGGGTCTAAAACCAGACAAACATTTCGTATACAACAGCTTTTAACATTTTTCTTTTTGCGGAATGGGAGATTGAATATAGGCCAATTCATTTTTTTAAATTTTCCCGGGTGAAAGTTTGGCTTTTTCAAGATAGGCTTTATTACTGCCACTTTTAGTGAGTTTGGTACACATCCAGTGGATGGGGATTGATTTATTATGTTCAACATAGGAGGCCCAAGCACAGGAAGTAGCTCTTTCAGTAGTTTAGTTGGAATAGGGTCCAGTATGCAGCTTAACGGTTTAGAGGCCATGACTATTTTCATGAATGTGTCAAGAGATACTCAAGGTTTTTAATCCAGTATCTTCATTGATCTTAGGTCCTGGCAGTTCTGTGCAGACTCAGGACAATAGCTTAGGAGAAATACGCAGACTCAAAAAGGAGTCCGTAATTTGTTTTCTAATGACCATGAAGTTCATGAATTTATCACTCCTGTCATGAAAGCTATCCTCTTGTTGTATGCTGCTTTTTAGTTATCTGAAATAAATGTAGGGTTGTTCTTATTCTCCTCAATTAAGTTGGAAAAATAGGATCATCGAGCAGCAGTGAGGACTCTTCGATATTGCACGGGATGGTCTTTCCAAGCAAGTCAGAAGACTTCCAGTTTGGTGCAGCGCCATTTCTGTTCCAATTTTCTGGAAGCTTGCTTCAGGGAGCGGGTATTTTCTATATACCAGGAAGCAATTTTTTTGTGACAAATGTGTTTTGTTTTTAGGGGTGCAACTGCATCTAGGGCATTACTCAAGGTTAAATTTAGATCCTCAGTTAGGTGGTTAACCGATTCTTGTACTCTGATCTCCTTAGGTAGGTGGAGGGAGTCTGGAAGGGCATCTAGGAGTCTCTGGTTGTCCTAGAATTTATAGCACTGCTTTTGATGATCCTTGGTTGGGGTATGAGCAGTTTTTGTTGCGATTGCAAACATAATAAGATGGTGGTTCTATCATGACACAAGGCGAGACCCAGATCCAGGAGGCAGATGGTTGGAGTTTAAGATGTTTAGTAATCCAAAAAGGAGTAGGCAAGAGAATGGTCGTGGACAGGCAAAAGGTCAAAACCAGTTCAGAGTCCAGGAGGTACAGAGTGGCAGACAGGCTCGAGGTCAAGGCAGGCAGAATGGTCAGGCAGGCGGGTACAGAGTCCAGAACAGGCAAGGGTCAAAACCAGGAGGACTAGAAAAAGGAGAATAGCAAAGGAAGGCGTACAGGTGAAAAACCACTTGTTGACTTGGAACCTACAAGACAAACTGGCACAGAGAGACAGGAAGCACAGGGATAAATACACTGGGGAAAACAAGCGACACCTGGAGGGGGTGGAGACAATAACAAGGACAGGTGAAACAGATCAGGGTGTGACAGGTCCGATTGTCCAGGATTATGAGGAAAAACATTTAGATACACAATATTTATTCCACAGGACAAAACTAGATCCAGGGTATGACTGTGCCACTTGGGAGGCTCTACTGAAATACTTTTTGTACATATCTGCATGAATTGAGTGTGAGATTGTGTTGCAACCAGGGGCCTGTTGCACAAAAGTAGAATTAAGACATCCGGGATAAATGACTCAGCTGAGCTCAATGAAGCCAAAACATGTGCGTCCAGGCTTAATTGGTTGCACAAAGACCAAGCCAGGATGAGCAGACACGGATTCATTAAGCCAGGTGAAACCAATCCTGGATAGGTGCGCGCTCACGGCTCACTCAAATAGACCCCGCCACAGATCACAGATTAACTGATTTACCATGGCAACTAGAGCCGCGTACTTTTCCCCGTCGGAAGCACAAATCCTCATGGAGGCATACGAGGAGGTAAAAGATATAATTAAGAAGAAAGGCAACACCGCCACAGTGATAAAGCAAAGAGAAAAAGCGTGGCAAAGTATTGCAGACCGCCTGAATGCGTAAGTAGTGCACAATTACACACTCACCGCTCCGCTGAAACATCACAATTACAATTCAAATATTTAATTCACATCTCCAAAAATGCAGTTGTACTGTAATTATGAAACGCTTAAATTTTTAATTGAAATGCACTGCAGATATGAGTGAAATTGTGTAAAGTAACTCCATCACACTGTATAAAGCTATGATAAATTTTTTGATATTTTTACTGAAAACAAGACAAAAATACCAAGTAATTTTTTGCAGTGTGACTCCATTAAATGTGTGTGTGTGTGTGTGTGTGTGTGTAGATTAAACATGAACGGGCCAAAACGGACATGGCAGCAGGTCAAAATCAAATACAAGAACATTCTGCAGAATGGTATGGTCCCTGACTAATATTTAACAAAGCACAAGCATATATTGTACCCAGAAGGTGCCTGCTCACACATTGTCTGTACTGTTTTAGCAGTGAAAAAGAATACCCACAGACAAGGCACGGGTGGTGGGTCACCAAAGGCTGACCTTACCCCAGCAGAGGACATGGCCTTGGAGCTAAATAAAGGCAGGCCCGTCTTAGAGGGGATCCCTGGGGGGAAAGAGACGAGCATAGGTTCCTCCCAAGATGCCACCCGCTTCATTCAAGGTATGTCCTTCCATCTCTACATGGGATACAACCACATTCATATTGAATCAATTTGGACTGTCTGACTTTGGTTTACCTATTGCCTTGCAGTGTCTGGCAGCACTGTGTTCCTGTTAGAGCCACCAGCACAAGCACCAGACGATGCTGATCCAGTGAGTACTCCATCAAAGGCATACTGTAGGCCTGGCATGTCTTGTCTACTAGCTTCAATATGAATCCGATTAAATGTGATAGGGTGAAGGCCCCAGTGCAGCAGCAACAGCACATGATGGAGACGATGATGAGGAGGAGACCATCTCTCTGGATTCCAGAAGGCATGAGGTATCATGTTAAGACTGTGAAAGTACTATTTACTCTACAATGGTGAGGAGTCCTCATCAAAATCAAAAAATCTAATTTCTTTTACAGGACCCAGATGCTATACAGTGGGAAAACCAGCCTGGCAACATAGTGCGTATTAATAAAAGGACACCACATCCTGCCAAATTCCAGCTGCGCTAATTGTATTGTGTTCACAGAGCTCACAAGCTATCAGAAAGTTGTATGGCAACCACCTCCGGCGCCAAATAGAACTGGCAGACATAGACATTCAGTACAAGAAGAAAAAGATGGAAAATCTTGCACTGGAGTCCGAAATAAAAAAGAGGACAATTAGGAAACTGGACCTTGAAATAAAAAAACTTGAGAGGGAGGTGAGATATGCCTTCAATGTACACTGTATGCTAACTGTAACACAAATGTATTAATCATTATTTTTCTTTCCTCCCCCAGCTCCAAGAAGATGACACAGCTCAAAATAAAAATTAGGTATATTCTCGTAAAGTCAAGTGAGCCATGACATATGAGCTCTTATTGTGAGCACACAGGACGGTGGCATCTTTCTAAGGTTTTTTTTATTTTCCCAGCAATCAGTACAACCAAGTCATCGTTATAAGGCATCGCCCTCTTTTGCCCACCCCCCCAGCACCAGGTGTGGCCACTAGCCTATATGAAGGCCCAAAATTGTGTGTTCCTTTCTGCTCTGACAATGGCATGCCCATTCGTGCGAGATGTGGTGGATGAAGAAGCACTTGTGCTGAGGAGAGCCTTCAGGCGAGAAAGGGTCTTCAGGGACCGGTTGGACCCACTGGCCTTCCCTGATGACCATCTATATGAAAGATACAGGTTTTCTGCAGATGGCATCAGGTATCTATGCAGACTACTGGGTCCCAGGATTAAGCACCGCACTGCACGGAGCCATGCACTGAGTGTGGAGCAAATGGTTTGTGTGGCCTTGCGCTTTTTTGCTAGTGGAGCCTTCCTGTACTCAGTGGGGGATGCAGAACAGCTGAACAAGGCCACAATTTGCCGCACAATAAGGAGTGTGTGTCTGGCTATCAAAGCATTAGCAGATGTCTTCATCTCCTTCCCTGGCCACAGAAGACTCTGTGACATCAAAGAGGAGTTCTATAGGATTGCAGGTAAGAGGATCTACAAATTACAGGACAACTGTTAACACATAGTAGGATACTCATTACTTTGTGTGACAGGTTTCCCCAATGTCATTGGTGCAGTGGACTGCACACACATAAGGATAAAAGCCCCCTCAGGTGCCCATGAGGCCGATTTTGTGAATAGGAAATCCTTTCACAGCATTAATGTTCAGGTGAACATAACTTTTTGATATTGTCCATTGACGAACACTCTGCATTGCCAGTGATGTGCATTGATTGGTGTAATATTCCTCATCTTATGATTTCAGATGGTCTGCAATGCTGACTGTGTGATCAGCAATGTTGTGGCAAAATGGCCTGGCTCAGTCCATGACTCCAGAATCTTTCGGGCCTCTGAAATCTATCAGTGCCTATCACAAGGTAAGCCACACAACCCCTATTTATAACCATCATGGCTGTGTCAAGAATATCACTGTGTTTATGAGGTAGTAATGATGAGATTTTGTGTTGACAGGTGAATTCTCTGGTGTGTTGCTCGGAGACAGGGGGTATGGCTGCCAGCCTTTTCTCCTGACACCTTTCACAGACCCCCAGGAAGCACAGCAGGCCTACAACCATGCCCATGCCAGGACCAGGGCCAGAGTTGAAATGACCTTTGGCCTCCTGAAGGCACGCTTTCACTGCCTTCACAAATTAAGGGTCAGCCCTGTTAGGGCATGTGATATTACTGTGGCTTGTGCTGTCCTCCACAATGTGGCCTGCCTGAGGAAGGAGAGGGCCCCCAGAGTGCCACCAGCCATGGACTGGGACAATCCGCCAATCTTCCCTGATGACGACAGTGGTCGGCTGCTGAGGGACCAATATGTGTTGAATTATTTTAGTTAGTATGTGTGCTTTCAATTTTGGTTAAATATGTCCTGCGGTGGCAGAGGAATTTGGGTTTTTTTGGGTTCGTTTTTTGACGAATTTGGCCTCTTATGATGTTTGTGCGGTATACTGTGTGTAATACAAGGCTGCAGGGAGGCTACTGCATCCATTCATTTGTCTGTTCAGTTGATGTGTATGGATTTGTCCTGCATTTATTTTAGTGTGCAGACATGCAGGGTGTGTTATATACAGACCTTTGAATGTGTATGTATCATTTTGTATAATATGCTTGGATTCTGTGCTTTCCATCTTGTAGAGTCACTGTGACTTCAGTTTCGAAAGGAGCTGATGGTTTACCTGCTTTGTTTTGTCCTTATTCAATAAAGGAACATAATGTTACACATTGTGTTTTTATATTCATATGGAATGTGTATTTGTTTATATGACAGAGTACTAGGGCCACACTGAAGAAAAAGGATAAAGTCATACATTTATGAGGCTGGTTCTTTCTGCAGAAAAGCTACATATTGTTTTTACAGTTTTGATACTTATGACAATGTGATACTTAATATTCTGGCACATCAGCATGTCTTTGTTTATGAAACCATACTGAAGTACAATTTCACGAAATGCCCCACATCTGTCATTTTAACAACTGTCCTCCTTTAAAACAACTGGTTACAATATTATGACTTGTGTTTTTTTTCCCCTCTGTGGCCCTAATATTCTATCATTTTATATATAGCCTTATAGTCTATGGGAAACTGTAAATTATCTAATGATAGCAACATCATCTAAAAATCATTTTTTATCCAAAATCATTGAAATTAATGATCACAAACGTTTAAATAATAACAGTGGGTCTAGTTATATGTGATAACAATGTATAGTGAGCAGTGAAATAACTATTGGTTTCCATTTGTGGTGACTGCTGACTGACATTAGGGATGAGATTAAATAGATCCTGGAATTTAGCCTGGTCTGGAGCAGGCTAGCTCCACAGAATAAATCTCCATGGTAATTTATACCATAACATATCCTCCTGCCCCCTATCCATCTTTAGTGCAACCGGATTACGGATCAATTGAGCCAGGATCACCAAGATATCCTGGCTTAATCCCTTATCCTAGTTTTGTGCAACAGGCCCCAGAGGTGCCAAGTACTCTCAGATGGCAAACAAAACGCTACCCAGTATGTACATGTACCGAAAAGTTTTTGGTAAGTTGCAAAATGTGTTCAGTATGCCATTTGCATTTGAGACTAAGTGTAATGTCATGGAACATCAAGACAATATTACAAAGACTATTGAACCTAATTGAATTGACAACCACACAAACAGTCACTGAAGTGATACAAATGGACACTTGATAATGAATTGATGTTACTATTTTTTCATCTGTATTTGATGTTATTGTAGACTGGTTTATAACAAAGTATTAACTCGAGTCATGATTATTTGTCTTATGTAGGCTGAACTAAAATATTATGTTAATTGTTTGATGTTCGAGTGGATATTTTTAACCATGTTCTCAGTGCTATTAACATTCTCAGTATTCCAAAAAGGGTAAAAACCCTTGAATGAGCAAAGGGGGTCCTTTGCACTCTGAAATTTGGCTCAAGAATAGTGGCATTACGTCATTCAGTAGCTCGTTGTACTTTGGTAGTTCCTCAAACTTTTCCCGACGGAGAAAATGCGCGTCTGGCATGCTGGGACCATAGGATACTCCCACCATCTAGGAATTTGGGACTTTCCTTCCATATAAGGACTTTTTGATGTCAATCACAATCCAGAGAAAGGAAAAGGTGGAGCCTAAACTCGATGAAGGAAGGGTACAAATTCGTGTAAACGTTTTTCATTGGTTGCAGGAAAGAAAATAAAGGAAGTGTTTAGTTCACGCTGGAGTTAACTGGAAGAGAAAAGAAAGGAAACTGATACAAAAGTATCCATACGAAAAACAAAGTACTCCTTTATAATCATGTCTGGCTCATCATTTAACAGAGGTCCTGCCTATGGGTTTTCTGCAGAAGTCAAAAGCAAGGTAAGTGTTCACGGAGTCGAGATAAGTGCGAATGAATCACTTGCCTTATACTATTATACTGATATAGTGAAGTATATTATAGAATACTTGCTTTATTTATAGAAAAATGTGTATGCCTAGGTATTTTAGGCTATGATGTGAAACGCTATTGACATGGAACGGGCAATGACTTTTTGGAATTGCCTAAATAAAGCGCATGTCTTTTATCAACAATTACAAAAGTTTTACCAGCTCCGCGCTATGAATATACTTCTGAAAATATTGTTCATTAATATGACAGCATGATAATACACATCTTTTAAGTTGGTTTAATTTTGGGAAGCGCTTAAAAAAGCATGGGCGTTGCCCTTGATATTGGCAATGTGGCAAGTTGAAATATGCGATCCAATTAGCTTACATAGTGAAACTGGTCAGTACTCTATAGAGTTGTAACTCTTTCATTCATCTGAGTTTGATATCACCCACCCAGAGGTCACACATCCTATCGTTATAGCAACTCCTGCATCCTGCTGTAGGTTGGGGCCTTGGTGAACGTCAATTGCAGTGCGCCGACGTGATGCGTGCTTAGACAAATGACTCCACAGTCCAAATAGAAATATGTTCTCATTCATAACAAATGCATATTCAAAGGTTAACCTTAACAGGAGACCGTGCCTGTGTCCTCCATCCAGAACATCAATATCACAACCAGGAGGTAACCTACTCCCCCCTCAAGCCAAATATAACTTCTATCCCACATGTACTGTTAAAAAAAACTATTGGAGCAACCTTTGTGTTCTTGTCCTTAATTTGTTTTATTGTGTTACACTTTGTCAGTGTAATAGGATAAATGGAATTTAAACTCTCTGCAAAAGCCCCCAACCTGGCTCTTTAATTGTCAATGGAGAAGACTAATACAATAAAAAAATTATCCTTTATCTTTCATAAACAATTAACTTCACCCATCATGTTCCAAGTTATGTTGTACAAAATAATACTCAGGTCTCCACTCTGCTACCGTAATCCACCTTGGACTCTACAAGGTGTCGAAAGCGTTCCACAGGGATGCTGGCCCATGTTGACTCCAATGCTTCCCACATTTGTGTCAAGTTGTTTGATGTGGACCATTTTTCATACACACGGGAGACTGTTGAGCGTGAAAAACCCAGCAGTGTTGCAGTTCTTGACACAATTTGTTGCACCTACTACCATACCCCGTTCAAAGGCACTTAAATCTTTTGTCTTGCCCAGTCACCGTCTAAATGGCCCACATACACAATCCATGTCTCGAGGCTTAAAAAATCCCTCTCTAACCTGTCTCCTCCCCTTCATCTACACTGATTTGAACTGAATTTAACAAGTGACATCAATAAGAGATCATAGCTTTCACCTGGTCAATCTATGTCATGTAAAGAGCAGTTGTTCTTAATATTTTGTAAACTGTACATGCGTTAGTCTCTTTGCTGGGTGAGGGGTCCCATTCCTCCAGTTTACCATTGGCCCTCAGAACACACTGTACTGGTAGCCAAGTGGATGTCAAGCTTTTGGTTTCTTCTCATACTAAAGAATGATGTCCATGAGCTTTGGTCTTTCCCGCCATTGATTCAATGTGTTATTCAATTAGTTTTGGTTAACCCAGACCAAACAAGCACCGCTGGCCACCAATTGTGTATAATTATTTGAAGTACGAATTGCACAGTTTTCTCATAAATACCTGTGGAAACAGTAATGTAAAATAAAGTGTAACCAACATGTTACCTACACATGTTTTGGTTGTGCCAACCTTTTCCAAGACTTTAGGTGAAACTTAAAGGCTTCCTATAATTAACTTTTTACCCCCCCCCCCCCCTTCCAGATTGCCGGAAAGTATGACCCTCAGAGAGAGGAGGAGCTAAGGGTCTGGATCGAGGATGTGACAGGATGTGTTATTGGGGAGGACTTCCAGAAAGGCCTGAAAAATGGTGTCATCCTGTGCGAGTAAGCTTATAAATGGGGCCAGCATCCATCATCATCCTATTTGTAATGTCACCCTAATCATAATATGTAAGATAAGGCTTTATTGAGCCACGTTGTATTGTTCAGCCAGTGCATTTAACCAAAGGCAACACAAATCATAAACATTCAGCTAGCTACAGCATAATAAACCAAATGATACAATCCATGAATGTCCTGACTGTCCTCATAGTTGTCCGCTTTATTGTACTGTACACAGTAATGATTATGCTCCACAGACAATTTTCTCCTCTGATTCCTTCGGTTGCCTATGAGGTACTGAAGTCTAAGTCGGCAAGCTCTCTCTTTCTCCTCTAGACTGATCAACAAACTTCAACCTGGCTCTGTGAAAAAGATCAACTCGTCCACCATGAATTGGCATCAGGTGAGCAGCTTGGATTGTTCTCTCTACATAAGACTTGCCAGTACATCAACAGACTTGTACTGTACTTTGCCAGGTGGTTTTACAGTTGGAGAATACATCTGAGCTGTTTTGCTGACAAAGCCTGTTTTTTTTTTTTACTAACATAAAAGCAGAGGTAGATTATTACTAGAGGTGCAACTTTCTCTGGACCAGAGACTGTACTGAAGTAGGACATGGGTTAGACTAAGGTCCGAGGGGGTGTGGTATGTGGCCAATATACCACGGCTAAGGGCTGTTCTTACGCAGGACGCAACGCGGAGTGCCTGGATACAGCCCTTAGCCGTGGTATATTGGCCATATACCACAAACCCCCGAGGTGCTTTATTGCTATTATAAACTGGTTACCAATGTAATTAGAGCAGTAAAAATAAACATTTTCTCATACCCGTGGAATACGGTCTGATATACCGCGCCTGTCAGCCAAACAGCATTCAGTGTTCGAACCACCCAGTTTATAATGTGGAATATAGTGAGGACTCGGTGTGCAAGAGTTATCCGTTTAACTACATTTCTTAATTCTTTGCTATGATAACCACTTTATGGCTATGACATCCCAAAATGATTGAGAAGCTCTTTACTCATCTTGTCATCTTATGCACTTTTCTGTTTCTAGCTGGAGAACATCACCAACTTCATCAAATCCATCCAAACGTACGGCCTGAAGCCCCACGATATCTTTGAGGCCAATGACCTCTTTGAGAGTGGGAACATGACCCAGGTCCAGAGCACCCTGTTGTCTCTTGCTGGCACGGTAAAACTTTCAGTATTAAAAACTTATGAAACTTTTTATTTTATATATATATTTTAGCTTGCACCCCTCATGAGAATAGCAACGTCTGTATTTTATTTTAGCCTTGCTTCTGTAATTTCCACTTGCATGAATCGTTTAGTATTGTACAGATTAAATGGCTGACCTTGCACTAATGCTCTGTACAACATGGTTTTATCTTCATAAAGATGTTCCTGAAGCTAACATAATGGTGTCCCGTCTTTATCAACATATGGTGTAGGAAGTGGGATCCGAATACAGCAAGCCCCTAATATAACAAGCCCCTAATATTGTGTCCAGTAGTATCTTGACACATCCAACCGTGTTGTGATTTCTGTACACTTTCCCCTGCAGGCCAAGACCAAGGGCTGCCAGTCCCGAGTGGACATTGGGGTGAAGTACGCAGACAAACAGGAGAGGCTATTCGACGAGGAGAAGATGAAGGCCGGACATTGTGTCATCGGACTGCAGGTCTGAGATATTTAGGGCTGGGTGTACAGAACTTCTTTTTTTTGGGGGGGGGGGGCTGATAATTAGATTATTTTTTTGTCAACGGGGAGGGGGTGCGGAGTTTCATTTTTTCTCCCCGTGCTGGTGTTATGGTCCACTCCTACAGGAGTAATAAAGGCCTGGTGCACCCAGTGGATTTTTCAACATTATTCAAATTTGTATTATTTGTATCTATTCTGATTTTATACATTCCTGCGGCTATGTATAAGGGAATGCGTTGACCGTGATACCACTGAGGAGCATGTTGTTCTTTTTGCAGTTGCCAGCTCTGTCGTTTCCATCTTGCCAAACAAAATGGCAGTAGTAAGATGTTGCAATATAACAGGCTAACCCATAGACGGACAGGCATCCATGTTATTGTTCTTATAAAACTCAGAATTGAATTGCATCTCGGCCTAACTTCTATTTAGTTTGGATATTTCCTATAGAAGGGTTGCATGTCGGATTACATCAATGGTTCCTAACATTTATAAGCCCTTTGGTTTAACTTATATTTGAGCCAAGAATAATATTGTTGATTTTAATGCTATCTACTCAAAGGGATTAGCTGTCTGTCTGAAAGTCTCCATCTGGTGGAGGGTTGTAGTACTTTACTCATTCTTTGCCGTTTTCCCTTTAATAAACGATATGTCTCTTTCTGCAGATGGGGACGAATAAGTGTGCCAGCCAGGCGGGCATGAACGCATACGGCACCAGGAGGCACCTTTACGACCCCAAGGCTCACATCCTGCCCCCCATGGACAACTCTACCATCAGTCTGCAAATGGGCACCAACAAGGGGGCCAGCCAGGTAAAAGGAAATACAAGTTCTCACTCAATCATCTCACCATGTCTTAAAACTGAATCAAGGTATCAATATTGTCAATGGGGGAACTAACTGCTTCAGTGGACTTTGGCTATTTCTAATGGATTCTTGTTTATTTCTAATGGATTCTTGTTTATTCAGATGAGTACAAATATTTGAATTCACTGCTAACTAATTCATCTTTCCCTTCCTCTACTCTTCAGGCTGGCATGACAGCTCCAGGAACCCGCCGTGCCATCTACGACCAGAAGCTGGGCACAGACAAGTGTGACAACAGCACCATGTCGCTGCAGATGGGCTCCAACGCAGGCGCTAACCAGAGTGGGCAGAACTTTGGCCTGGGTCGTCAGATCTACGACGCCAAGTACTGCCCCAAGAATGAGGAGGAGGTGAACGGGGCCGGGGCCGACTATGTTGCCAACTACCAAGACGAGGGTTACCAAGAATACAAAGATGTGCCGGTGTACCAGGAAGAGGGGACGGATTATTAAAAGTGGGTTGTCCTTGTTGAAGATAGTAGAAACCTCAATGAAGGCGTTATTAGTTACATAGGATTTTCCACCTTTTGGGTGATCTCCTTTTGGTATTGGAAAATAGTTCCCTCTTACCCTCATTAATTACTGGTTAGGACCAATATACACATATCTCACATGTACTATATATTATGAGGTTTTTATATACTTGTTGAAATGGCTATACGTATGTGTTTTTAAAGTGTAACTGCTAAAGCCAGTGCTTGTGTCTGAGCTGTGATTAGCTTTTTTTCTCACAGGGAATTTTGTAAAGTGCTAAAGCCCCCTTGCCAGTTTCCCCCTATACTAATGTAAGTAGGTAGATTTTAAAGGGGTGGCATTTATGCCAAGGATTTTCATATACAAATATTGCCTAGAATCCATCTAAAATAGGATTCAAAGATTAAAAATCATCTGTGTTGAGACGGAAAAGAAAGCTTTTAAACTTTCATTGGAATGTAGATTTAAAAAATAGTTATCAGTTAAAAAAATTGATTGTTCCATAGTTGGAATTTACCCATCCTTATATTTATATGCCTAAAAGTCATATTGTTAATGTAAACTATTTCTGTTTCCTTAACTGATGTGAATAATAATGTGAATTTGTTATAACTGTTTGTATCCATTCAGTACTCTTACTTGGTAATATAAAAGACAAGGTGTTTTGTAGTATCTGTTGAGAATGAGAAAATAATGTGTTTTGTGAACAAACCACTGTCTCATTAATCTCCCATTCTTTTTATGTATGCTGAGTACTGATCATATCTTTTTTTTTAGGAGGAAATATTTATTTTGTTTGCAAAATCAGAACAACTGGAGCCAAGGTTTGTTTTCTTTGGGTTAGAGTATCTTGAAAAAAACATTCAGGCTTTCAACATTCCAAGCTGGATACTGGATTAATTTTGTCAGTTGTCTTCATTGTTTAATGTTTTACTGGATTTACTGATGACTGAAAAGAGGACCAGACTTATTTTAGATTTTGAACTCTGCCATTCAAAGGGATTCTTTTTATATTTCTGATTTAAAAATGTGTTTTTTTTACTTAGACTGAAGGAAAATTTGCTTTTACTATCTTTGGTATTATATACATTCCTTGTGCTCTGCTTCGGGTCCTTTTCAATATAAATGGAAACATCTGTTAACGTTTGGAAGTGTGCATGACAAGTGAAATAAAGATGGACATTGAATACCAACCAGACTGATGTTACAATTAAAGAGTGTTTCATTAGTTCCATGTTTAGCATAACTTGTGCTAGGATCATTAGTTCATGTGGCTTTAGTTCGGGGATTATCTAGCATAAGCAATATTGTCTAAACAATGTCTGCATACCATAGCCGGACATACTAATTTCATGGTATGTGAAAAATTCAGTGCTGTAGGCGTGGGGTTTTGAGTCATTTGGGTCTCCTAAGGGAATAGAGAAGTGTGTGAGCTAAAACATAGCGCCCTCGAACAAACCCAGTGCTGCTAGATATCTGATTTACAAAGGCGCTGCACTGGTAGCCCTTGCTCTGCTTGACTAGCAGTTGGTGCAGATGATTTACAAATCAGTTGAAGCTGCACAGGCGTTGACACCGCAGGAACTGGGAGCACTATCAAAATATCTAAGCCAACTCTTAGGTAAGTAGGCAGAAAACTGTTGAAATATTATTTAGAATACTTTCCAGGTGGTGGGCCAATGAAAATATCAAAATGTATGACTGAAGTTATTCTCAACTTTAAATGACATTGGCTTGTTCAGTGCATGTGACCTTGTTGCCAGCTGTACAGTCCTTTTGGACTTACGCATAATATGAATATCTAGCCATGGTACCTGTCTTTTTATTGAATATAAAAAAACTGACAATCACTTGTCTTTTGCATGTCTGTAGTTCCTTGTCTATCCAGGTTTGGGTCTTTTGTCATAAGGTAAGATAATGCACGGGTTATAATCTCATACAATAAAACATATGTAAATAGATTTGTAAAAACACAACTATTGGAAGCAACATTCTTTCTGCAATATTAAGCTGATCCACCCCTTAATAAAAAAATATAAAAAAACACAACTAAACATAGTCCATATTCTTGTTAATAGGTTGTTAGGATGAGCAGAGACGGGTAACGTGTATTTCCTCAGACGCAGTTCATCATGCAGTGGTCACCTGTAGGTTTAACAACAACAAAGCAGGTAGGATTATCTAAACCGGTTTCAAGTGAAGTACGTTTTCGGTAAACACACTCACTGCCTATTGTAAGGCCCCTTAGTTCTGGTCAGGGAGAAGAGCACTGCTTTGGCACCCAAGGCCTTGGTGTCAGCAGGGTAAGGACTCCTCTACTGAAACTTACCCCACAAGAGTAGTCGTTGTGTCACTGTGGTAGTGTTATAACTATGTAATATAGTACCATATTGAGAGAGTGCCCCCTTGTGGATGTTTAATTTTCTAAAATAGCTGATCAACTTTTTAAACATTTGACTTGAATGGCACCTGGCCACATCTTGTCACTTCCCTCTCTCTTCTACATCTCGCTAGGATAATCACCCAAAATCGTATTAAACTTGATTGGAAACCTGATACAAGCACAGTCGGGAATATTTACTGTTATTATGCATGGGCTTTGCGTGTGTGCCTGTTTGTCCCACAGAGCTCGCTGTGGCCTATGGCCTTTGGGCTGACGTGCTGTGTGGTGGAGATGATGCACACAGCACTTCGTTACGACATGGACAGGTTCAGGGTGTTGTTCAGAGCCAGCCCAAGACAAGCAGACGTCATTATAGTAGCTGGGACCCTCACTAACAAAATGGCACCTGTGCTCCGGAATGTATCACCCTGATAATTCTATGTAACAAAAGATTTCCTCCTCCAAAGGGTTGAAAGGAAACGGTGATTATATTTGGATTCATTCCTTGTGGATGTCTTGACTACAATATCAGTTCCTTGTGTTGTCCTTGTTCTGAGTGGCCTGTATTCTCTCTCTTTCCTTTTCGAACAGGTATATGACTAAATGCTAGAACCTAGATATGTGATTTCAATGTTTGATTAAACCCATCTTCATATGTTTTTTTCCCTTCTCACATGCATCATGTCTGACGGTCACACTTCCGTGTTAAACATTACGTTTAGTATCTCACAGAAGCTTGTGGTTTGTTAGCACTAACCTTGTCCTTGCATTCCACTAAATATAACCCATAGTTCAGTATGTTCTGACCACATAGAGCTATAAGTGTTCCTTTCTTGGTTTGAGTTGTGACGTTCTCTTTAAACATGATGCTGCACCAATGCAGAAGGTCATGTGTTGCTCAGTTGTCATGGTTGAGATTTTCTGTTACATTCGATCCTGTGAAAGTTACCACAACTTCGGTGCTGACCCAGTACAAAACCAAGAAAGGGAAAGCTATACTTCAAATCAGCACTTTGATTGATGATGAGTTGTGTATTTGTACATGAGGTATCATGAAAGAAATTTGCCGATTGACGAGTTGGGTATGTAAAGTAATTTCATGTGAATATGTCATTATTTTCTCTCCATCAATCAGCTGTGCTAATGGAGGTGTCTACTACCGTTACTCTTATGCAGGATATGACCGCATTGTTCCAGTAGACACATACACTATATAAGCTAAAGTATGTGGACACCCTTCAAATTAGTGGATTCGGCTATTTCAGCCACACCTGTTAATGACAGGTGTATAATATCGAGCACACAGCCATGCAATCTCCATAGAGAAACATTGGCAGTAGAATGGCCTTACTGAAGAACTCTGTGACTTTCAACGTGGTACCGTCTAACTAGTCAGTTCGAAACATTTCTGCCCTGCTAGAGCTGCCCCGGTCAACTATAAGTGCTGTTATAGTCAAGTGGAAATGTCTCGGAGCAACAGCGACTCAACCCCAAAGTGGTAAGCCACACAAGCTCACAGAACGAGACCACCAAATTGAAAATCGCAGCGAGTAAAAATCGTCTGTCCTCGGTTGCAACACTCACTACCGAGTTCCAAATTGCCTCTGGAAGCAACATCTGCACAATAACTGTTCGTTGGGAGCTTCATGAAATGGGTTTTCATGGCCGAGGACACAAGCCTAAGATCACCCGGAAGCTAGAGTGGAAACCGGTCGCATTCCGCTTCGCTCCTCAGGTAGTATCACATTTTCACATTCTCATTTCATTTCATTACAGTACAACGGTTTGATTTGTTTAATCTTAGCTAGCTACTTAGCCGTCTTTGTATCAAAGATAATTGCGTAGCTAGCCAGCTATTCTTCGTTCTTTTAACGTAACTTTTAACGTAACGTAGTCAACACTGCTACCTAGCCAGCTAGCCACCGAACAGCAACACTGTAGTAACTATTACATTCAACGGAACGACTCGATTAGTGTAGTGTTAGCTAGCTACATAGTTGTCTTTGCTGTCTTTGTTTCTAAGATAACTGCGTAGTTTAGACTAATTCGGTTAGCTAGCCAGCTATTTTTCGTCCTTTTAACGTAACGTAGTCAACACTGCTCGCTAGCCAGCTAGCCACCGAATAGCAACACTGTAGAAACTATTACATTCAACGGATCAACGGAACGATTGATTAGTGTAGTGTTAGCTAGCTACATAGTTGTCTTTGCTGTCCTTGTATCTAAGACAATTGTGTAGTTTATACTAATTAACGAGCCAGTTACCGAGGTTACATAGCTAGCTACCGAGGTTACCTAGCCAGCGACACTCTCAAACAAAGTCAACAACGCAGCCACTGCTAGCTAGCCCACTTCCGCAGTACTGTATCATTTTAATAATTTTGGTCAAGAAGATTTCTGCAACGCAAGCTTAACTTTCTGAACATTCGAGACGTGTAGTTCAATTGTCATTCCAATCTCCTTTGCATTAGCGCAGCCTCTTCTGTAGCCTGTCAACTATGTGTCTGTCTATCCCTGTTCTCTCCTCTCTGCACAGACCATACAAACGCTTCACACCGCGTGGCCGCGGCCACCCTAACCTGGTGGTCCCAGCGCGCACCACCCACGTGGAGTCCCAGGTCTCCGGCAGCCTCTGGAACTGCCGATCTGCGGCCAACAAGGCAGAGTTCATCTCAGCCTATGCTTCCCTCCAGTCCCTCGACTTCTTGGCACTGACGGAAACATGGATCACCACAGATAACACTGCTACTCCTACTGCTCTCTCCTCGTCTGCCCACGTGTTCTCGCACACCCCGAGAGCTTCTGGTCAGCGGGGTGGCGGCACCGGGATCCTCATCTCTCCCAAGTGGTCTTTCTCCCTTTCTCCCCTTACCCATCTGTCTATCGCCTCCTTTGAATTCCATGCTGTCACAGTTACCAGCCCTTTCAAGCTTAACATCCTTATCATTTATCGCCCTCCAGGTTCCCTTGGAGAGTTCATCAATGAGCTTGATGCCCTGATAAGCTCCTTTCCTGAGGACGGCTCACCTCTCACAGTTCTGGGTGACTTTAACCTCCCCACGTCTACCTTTGACTCATTCCTCTCTGCCTCCTTCTTTCCACTCCTCTCCTCTTTTGACCTCACCCTCTCACCTTCCCCCCCTACTCACAAGGCAGGCAATACGCTTGACCTCATCTTTACTAGATGCTGTTCTTCCACTAACCTCATTGCAACTCCCCTCCAAGTCTCCGACCACTACCTTGTATCCTTTTCCCTCTCGCTCTCATCCATCACTTCCCACACTGCCCCTACTCGGATGGTATCGCGCCGTCCCAACCTTCGCTCTCTCTCCCCCGCTACTCTCTCCTCTTCCATCCTATCATCTCTTCCCTCTGCTCAAACCTTCTCCAACCTATCTCCTGATTCTGCCTCCTCAACCCTCCTCTCCTCCCTTTCTGCATCCTTTGACTCTCTATGTCCCCTATCCTCCAGGCCGGCTCGGTCCTCCCCTCCTGCTCCGTGGCTCGACGACTCATTGCGAGCTCACAGAACAGGGCTCCGGGCAGCCGAGCGGAAATGGAGGAAAACTCGCCTCCCTGCGGACCTGGCATCCTTTCACTCCCTCCTCTCTACATTTTCCTCTTCTGTCTCTGCTGCTAAAGCCACTTTCTACCACTCTAAATTCCAAGCATCTGCCGCTAACCCTAGGAAGCTCTTTGCCACCTTCTCCTCCCTCCTGAATCCTCCTCCCCCTCCTCCCCCTCCTCCCTCTCTGCAGATGACTTCGTCAACCATTTTGAAAAGAAGGTCGACGACATCCGATCCTCGTTTGCTAAGTCAAACGACACCGCTGGTTCTGCTCACACTGCCCTACCCTGTGCTCTGACCTCTTTCTCCCCTCTCTCTCCAGATGAAATCTCGCGTCTTGTGACGGCCGGCCGCCCAACAACCTGCCCGCTTGACCCTATCCCCTCCTCTCTTCTCCAGACCATTTCCGGAGACCTTCTCCCTTACCTCACCTCGCTCATCAACTCATCCTTGACCGCTGGCTACGTCCCTTCCGTCTTCAAGAGAGCGAGAGTTGCACCCCTGCTGAAAAAACCTACACTCGATCCCTCCGATGTCAACAACTACAGACCAGTATCCCTTCTTTCTTTTCTCTCCAAAACTCTGGAACGTGCCGTCCTTGGCCAGCTCTCCCGCTATCTCTCTCAGAATGACCTTCTTGATCCAAATCAGTCAGGTTTCAAGACTAGTCATTCAACTGAGACTGCTCTTCTCTGTATCACGGAGGCGCTCCGCACTGCTAAAGCTAACTCTCTCTCCTCTGCTCTCATCCTCCTAGACCTATCGGCTGCCTTCGATACTGTGAACCATCAGATCCTCCTCTCCACCCTCTCCGAGTTGGGCATCTCCGGCGCGGCCCACGCTTGGATTGCGTCCTACCTGACAGGTCGCTCCTACCAGGTGGCGTGGCGAGAATCTGTCTCCTCACCACGTGCTCTCACCACTGGTGTCCCCCAGGGCTCTGTTCTAGGCCCTCTCCTATTCTCGCTATACACCAAGTCACTTGGCTCTGTCATAACCTCACATGGTCTCTCCTATCATTGCTATGCAGACGACACACAATTAATCTTCTCCTTTCCCCCTTCTGATGACCAGGTGGCGAATCGCATCTCTGCATGTCTGGCAGACATATCAGTGTGGATGACGGACCACCACCTCAAGCTGAACCTCGGCAAGACGGAGCTGCTCTTCCTCCCGGGGAAGGACTGCCCGTTCCATGATCTCGCCATCACGGTTGACAACTCCATTGTGTCCTCCTCCCAGAGCGCTAAGAACCTTGGCGTGATCCTGGACAACACCCTGTCGTTCTCAACTAACATCAAGGCGGTGGCCCGTTCCTGTAGGTTCATGCTCTACAACATCCGCAGAGTACGACCCTGCCTCACACAGGAAGCGGCGCAGGTCCTAATCCAGGCACTTGTCATCTCCCGTCTGGATTACTGCAACTCGCTGTTGGCTGGGCTCCCTGCCTGTGCCATTAAACCCCTACAACTCATCCAGAACGCCGCAGCCCGTCTGGTGTTCAACCTTCCCAAGTTCTCTCACGTCACCCCGCTCCTCCGCTCTCTCCACTGGCTTCCAGTTGAAGCTCGCATCCGCTACAAGACCATGGTGCTTGCCTACGGAGCTGTGAGGGGAACGGCACCTCAGTACCTTCAGGCTCTGATCAGGCCCTACACCCAAACAAGGGCACTGCGTTCATCCACCTCTGGCCTGCTCGCCTCCCTACCACTGAGTAAGTACAGTTCCCGCTCAGCCCAGTCAAAACTGTTCGCTGCTCTGGCACCCCAATGGTGGAACAAACTCCCTCACGACGCCAGGACAGCGGAGTCAATCACCACCTTCCGGAGACACCTGAAACCCCACCTCTTCAAGGAATACCTAGGATAGGATAAAGTAATCCTTCTGACCCCCCCCCCCCCTTAAAAGATTTAGATGCACTATTGTAAAGTGGCTGTTCCACTGGATGTCATAAGGTGAATGCACCAATTTGTAAGTCGCTCTGGATAAGAGCGTCTGCTAAATGACTTAAATGTAAATGTAAATCACCATGCGTAATTCCAAGTGTCGGCTGGAGTGGTGTAAAGCTTGCCGCCATTGGACTCTGGAGCAGTGGAAACACGTTCTCTGGAGTGATGAATGACGATTCACCATCTGGCAGTCTGACGGACAAATCTGGGAACAAAGCGAGGTCCATACAGAAATGGTTTGTCGAGATCGGTGTGGCCTGCACAGAGCCCTGACCTCAACACAATCGAACATCTTTGGGATGAATTGGAACGCCGACTGCGAGCCAGGCCTAATCGCCAAACGTCAGTGCCCGACCTCACTAATGCTCTTGTGGCTGAATGGAAGCAAGTCCCCACAGCAATGTTCGAAGATCTAGCCTTCCCAGAAGAGTGGAGGCTGTTATATCAGCAAAGGGGGGACCAACTCCATATTGATGCCCATGATTTGGAATGAGAAGTTCAACGAGCAGGTGTCCACATACTTTTGCTCGTGTATTGTATGTATCAGGTACGGAGAGTTGATAGAGGTATTTACTGTCTTGTTCTTGTTTCTAGGCTATCCTGCCACAGCAGAAGCTCTGATGTAAGGCACATTGCAGTAACGGAAGAAGATCAAGCAGATCTGGTACCGCAAATGAGGACCTGTTTGGTGTATTTACAGCTGGTGATTGACACTATATGGTGCAGTGAAATATGCCGGAGCAAATTAGGGTTAAGTGCCTTGCTCAAGGGCACGTCAACAAATGTTTCACCTTGTCGGCTCGGGTATTTGAACCAGTGACCTTTCAGATACTATCCCAACGCTCTAACCGCTAGGCTACCTGCGTTTGTTGGTAAATAATAAAATGCACATTTATTTTATCTCCTGCCTATGTGCTATTGCATGTCAATGTATTTTTCTGTGAGGACTTTCATGAAAATGGATGGCATTTTACATTTGTCATTTAGCAGACGCTCTAATCCAGAGCGAGTTACAGTATTGAGTGCAGTACCACCACCTACCGGTCCAGTGAAAAATACAACTATTTTTATGGCCGGAAATAGATAACCGGATGTCTCTGTGAGTCGCGCGATATTGGGACCAACGAGAATTCTGAATGTTCTTTTCCCCGGAACATCAGGCAAGATGGTAGGTGACCAAATTTACAAGTACCCGAATATGACAATCTATGTCCATCTCAGCAAATTATAAAACCTTCTGTTTAATAATTCATATATTTCGGTTCATCACCATTTATCAATCGGTACATTGCTAAATGTTAGGATGGAACAAGATTGGCGCTACCATAAAGCTTGGGATGTATGCTAATGACACAGTAGCCTGCAGTGCCAATGCTTTTCACCGAGTCACGTTTTCTCTTTTAGAGACATGAGTTCGGCACGAAATCCCGACTAAAAACAGTCGCTAGGAATGTTCTGAAGTATTTCACAGCAAATGCCTTGTTCAACATACAGCTGTTGTCGTTGGCCCACGATATCCACTGCGTTGAAGTAATTTGCGTTGCTTTCCTAGGCGGAAGTTGAGATCAAGAAGAAGCGTACCTTCAGGAAGTTCACCTACAGAGGTGTGGACCTGGACCAGCTTCTGGACATGTCCTAGTGAGTAAACCAATTATTTCAGTACTCCACCACTATATTGGTGGTTGCATTGTGGTATGTCGGTGAAAGCTCAGCTTTTACCGTGAGTGTAACCATCATACCAATGCTAAATGAACCCCATCTTGCAGAAGGGTGAAAGTCTGTGGCAGTGGCACTCGCTCTTTCGAAAGTTGGGTACATTTATGAATGGGCTGTGTTCCATTTGTTTTCTACATTTTGCATTTCATACAAATCATTATGTGATGAATTGGGCTTTAACTAAATATGTTCACTTAAGGCCAACCAGTTTGGGGTTACCATGTAGTACAATTAGTGAAGAAACACTGACTCTGGCAGTCAGGATTCATTGTAATTTAACTCCCCTGTAAGTCTTCAGTCTGCTGTTTGGAGCTGATGTTTTACTGTGCATCTGAAAATGTCCCGGATGGAATTATGATCACCCCCCCCCATTTCCAGTGAACAGCTGATGCAGTTGTACTGCGCCCGCCAGAGGAGGAGGCTCAACCGCGGCCTTCGCCGCAAGCAGCAGTCCCTCCTGAAGCGCCTGCGTAAGGCCAAGAAGGAGGCTCCCCCCATGGAGAAACCTGAGGTGGTGAAGACTCACCTCAGGGACATGGTCATCCTGCCTGAGATGGTCGGCTCCATGGTCGGAGTGTACAACGGCAAGACCTTCAACCAGGTTGAAATCAAGGTGAGGTTTGGGGGAGATCGCTGGACTCGCATACTCAATCATGGACACTCTTACTGACAGTTGTGGCTGCTTTGTGTGATGTCTTGTCTCTACCTTCTTGCCCTTTGTGCTGTTGTCTGTGCCCAATGTTTTGTCTTGCTGCCATGTTGTCTTTGGTCTCTCTTTATGTTGTGTTGTCTCTTGTCGTGATGTGTGTTTTGTCCTATATTTTTAATCCCATCCCCGCAGGAGGCCTTTTGGTAGGCTGACATTGTAAATAAGAATTTGTTCTTAACTGACTTGACTAGTTTAAATAAAGGTTTAACATTTTATTTTATTTTTTAAATACACCTAGCATGGCCGGGCCTCCCCTGAGATTGTAATTGTAAAAAATGGTTTGCTTTTTGCTGGTTTCCTCATACTCTTGCCCCTCAAGTGCACGCAATGAATCTAAATTTGTCTCACCTTTTGCAACAACCCCTGATTTTTGACCGGTAACACTAATTCTTCGGGTGTTGTATAGTGTCAACACACTAGAGAATGTAGTTACTTTTTAGTCAAGGTTGTATTCTAGCTGAAATGTCAAGTAATAGGATTATCCTGCTCAACACTAACGTTGTACATTTCTCTCTCCAGCCTGAGATGTGTGGCCACTACCTGGGGGAGTTCTCCATCACCTACAAGCCAGTCAAGCACGGTCGTCCCGGTATCGGAGCGACACATTCTTCCCGTTTCATCCCACTGAAGTAGAATGGCTGTGGTCTTTGTATAAATAAAATTTGAGTCCCCACACACTTGTCTGTTGGCTTTCAATTAAAAAATGTTTGCTTGAATTGTGACATGACATTTTTTTACCCCATTGGACATGGTTTGAATTACCCTAAAGGAATTTGGTTGTAAATTGCCGTATTTGAGTTAAGTCCACATATTTCATGCATTTGCTTAACTGCACAAAGATTATTATTTTTTGAATTACCCTTGGTGCTCCTGCCAATGTGTCAAATTAATTGGGTCCAGTTTTTGTTTAATGGGCAGAGCTGAACTGCTGAATTTGCATAAAAATGATTGCCACTGTAAACGGGTAAAATTCGGTGGTTTGTGAGGTTATTGTTGTATTTTGTTCAAAGAACATGACTGCCAAACATTCACATGTGTAGTCAACAAAACCCTAGCTTGTGTAAAGGCAATATGGGCCTTCACACAGTTTATTTTTTTGAATATCTGCATCTGCTGTTTCCAATGCAATAATCTTGAGTAATTTACTACTTGGGAAACTCATGCCAATACCTACTGGTTACATTTGAGTGCATACCATTTATTTTTATAACAAGGAATAATTCTTGTCTCATATCCAACCAAATCAGGATTTCTGGTTAGGCTTCGCTCACGCAGCATGATCACTGCCGAAGAGGAGCCCAGGTTAAAGGTTGCTGGGTGTTCTTAGTGATCTACGTTTACGTCTAGCCGCATTGTGATTAGCGTCATGGCAGCAGCATTAAGACTTCCGTTTTTCCGAATTTTCCCTTCAAAATAATTCAGCGTTTTACCGCAATGTGTATGATACGAAATAATGTTTGCCGCTTTCATAGTGTATAATAGGGGCGGATTGGCCATCTGGCAATGACAGATGGGCTGGACCATGTTTTAGATGGGTGGGCTGGTCGAAATTCACACTAATTAAAAGAAAAGAGATGTAAGTAAATAACAAAGGTGCCATGGCCGGCATTCCATGGACCTGTTAAGATTTTTTTGTAAAGATTTTTGTGCAATTTTTCTGTTGGAAACTCAGCAAAACAAGAAACGTCCTCTCACTGTCAACTGTGTTTATTTTCAGCAAACTTAACATATGTAAATATTTGTATGAACATAAGATTCAACAACTGAGACATAAACGGAATACGTTCCACAGACATGTGACTAACAGAAATGGAATAATGTGTCCCTGAACAAAGGGGGGGTCAAAAGTAACAGTCAGTATCTGGTGTGGCCACCAGCTGCATTAAGTACTGCAGTGCATCTCCTCCTTATGGACTGCACCAGATTTGCCAGATCTTGCTGTGAGATGTTACCCACTCTTCCACCAAGGCACCTGCAAGTTCCCGGACATTTCTGGGGGGAATGGCCCTTGCCCTCACCCTCCGATCCAACAGGTCCCAGACGTGCTCAATGGGATTGAGATCCGGGCTCTTTGCTGGCCATGGCAGAACACTGACATGCAGGAAATCACGCACAGAACGAGCAGTATGGCTGGTAGCATTGTCATGCTGGAGGTTCATGTCAGGATGAGCCTGCAGGAAGGGTACCACATGAGGAAGGAGGATGTCTTCCCTGTAACACACAGCGTTGAGATTGCCTGCAATGACAACAAGCTCAGTCCAATTATGCTGTGACACACTGCCCCAGACCATGACGAACCCTACACCTCCAAAATGATCCTGCTCCAGAGTACAGGCCTCAGTGTAACGCTCATTCCTTCGACGATAAACGCGAATCCGACCATCACCCCTGGTGAGACAAAACCGTGACTCGTCAGTGAAGAGCACTTTTTGCCAGTCCTGTCTGGTCCAGCGACGGTGTGTTTATTTCCATATGCGACGTTGTTGCCAGTGATGTCTGGTGAGTACCTGCCTTACAACAGGCCTACAAGACCTCAGTCCAGCCTCTCTCAGCCTATTGCGGACAGTCTGAGCACTGATGGAGGGATTGTGCGTTCCTGGTGTAACTCGGGCAGTTGTTGTTGCCATCCTGTACCTGTCCCGCAGTTGTGATGTTCGGATGTACCGATCCTGTGCAGGCGTTGTTACACGTGGTCTGCCACTGCGAGAACGATCAGCTGTCTGTCCTGTCTCCCTGTAGCGCTGTCTTAGGCATCTCACAGTACGGACATTGCAATTTATTTCCCTGGCCACATCTGCAGTCCTCATGCCTCCTTGCAGCATGCCTAAGGCACGTTCACGCAGATGGCATCTTTCTTTTTGTGTTTTTCAGAGTCAGTAGAAAGGCCTCTTTAGTGTCCTAAATTTTCATGACTGTGACCTTAATTGCCTATCGTCTGTAAGCTGTTAGTGTCTTAACGACCGTTCCACAGGTGCATGTTCATTAATTGTTTATGGTTCATTGAACAAGCATGGGAAACAGTGTTTAAACCCTTTACAAGAGCGAGCCGGCTAAAATCCTGATTTGGTCAAACAGTAAAGTGCATTATTATCCTCATGATTTTTTTTGCCCCCTTTTTCTTCCCAATTGTGATCTTGTCTCATCTCTGCAACTTCCCAACGGGCTCGGGAGAAGGTCAAGTCATGCGTCCTCCGAAACATGACACGCCAAACCGCGCTTCTTAACTCCCGCCCGCTTAACCCGGAAGCCAGCTGCACCAATGTGTCGTGTCGGAGGAAACACCGTTCAACTGATGACCGAAGTCTACATACAGGCACCCAGCCCGCCACAAGGAGTCACTAGAGCGCAATGAACCAAGTAAAGCCCTCAAGGCCAGTTGTGACACAGCCTGGGATCGAACCCGGTCCTACAGTGACACCTCAAGCACTGCGATGCAGTGCCACTCAAAAGGCCTATCCTCGTGATTTGTGTAATGAAAGATTCTGCCCAGCCCCTGTGGCATTGCTGGGGTCTTCTGCTGTGATGAGCGAGCCACTCTCCTCTCTCCCCCAAGCACTCGAGAGAAAAAGGTGTTCTGATCGTATAACATTTCAAAATGCAATTGCAGGAGAAACACAGCTTTGGAAGCTTCATCCACTCGTCCTCGTCGAAGAGAGGAGAGTCTCAGCTTTCTGTAGGTATAATTTATATTTCTTAACTCTCAATATTCAGCTCAGTTGCAACTATTTTACAACCAAGATATTTGATAGGGCTTTCAGATTTGGTGCAGCATGTCAGCGAAATACGCACAAGCCATTTCGAGGGCATAAGCCTGTAGGTCTCATGGGTAGTTGCCTACAACTGCAAAGTTTTTTTAGTACATAAAATGTACTGTTGGATGAATACATATAGTACTAGCATTGGGTATTATATTTAGAGTTAGCGATCTACACTGAACACAAATAGAAACGCAACATGCAACAATTTCAAAGATTTTGCTGAGTTACAGTTCATATAAGGAAATCATTCAATTGAAATAAACTCATTAGGCCCTAAAAAACTATGGACATCTATGGATTTCACATGACGTGGAGTCACAGATACCTTAAAAAAAGGTAGGGGTGTGGATCAGAAAACCAGTCAGTATCTGGTGTGAACACCATTTACCTAATGCTGCACGACACATCTCCTTCACGTAGAGTTGATCAGGCTGTTGGTTGTGGCCTGTGGAATGTTGTCCCACTCGTATTCAATGACTATGCGAAGTTGCTGGATATTGGCAGGTACTGGAACATGCTGTCGTACACGTCAATCCAGAGCATCCCAAACATGTTCAATGGGTGACATGTCTGCTAAGTATGTAGGCCATGGAAGAACTGGGACATTTTCAGCTTCCAGAACTGTGTACAGATCGTTGCAACATGAGGCTGTGTATTATCATGCTGAAACATGAGGTGATGGCGGAAAAGGAAAAGCAAGACAATGGGCCTCAGAATCTCCTCACTGTATCTCTGTGCATTCAAATTGACGTAGATAAAATGCAATTGTGTTTGTTGTCTGTAGCTTATGCCTGCCCATACCATAACCCCACCACCACCATGAGGCACTCTGTTCACAACGTTGACATCAGCAAACCGCTTGCCCACATGTCTGCCATCTGCCCGGTACAGTTGAAACTGGGATTCATTCATGAAGAGCACCCTTCTCTAGCATGCCAGTGGCCATTGAAGGTGAGCATTTGCCCATTGAGGTCGGTTATGATGCCGAACTGCAGTCAGGACAAGACCCTGATTTTCGACACACAAAAAATAAGGTCTGTGTTTCGTGCAGGTTTACACTAGCGTGACGGTTTTGATAGCCATGTAAATCTCTCTCGGACAATATATTTGGCTCTACTTACTCTCAGATTATAAAATGCTAATTAGCATCAAAGCAGACTACAAATCTCTGCACGTCATCTCCAGCTGACACCTATGCTAACAGGTATTGTGTCCATTTAAAAATTGCACAAGACAGTTCACAGAATTGTCAATTGAAAGAAATGTAGCCAATTTATTAATCCTGAAATGTATATAGTTATATATAATATTATATAGTTAATCCAGAGATTCTTACCTTTTCTTCAATTCGGCAGGCTGTCCAGATCTCTGTGGTATTTGTAGTTCTTTATGATAGCCACATTAGCAGCAAATTTTTTTAAGGGTAAATGCGTGCGAATGTATTGATAAAAGTCACCGTGTCCTAGAGAGATTTGCACTGTTCAAAACGTCAAACCAGGTTAAGTGTTTCTAAAAATCCTCTTTGATAAAAATGGTGGGGAAATGATTGACACCATTTCCCTGTTTGACTGCTAGGTTGTATGGTTATTATGACTCATACTGTGGCACTCTATAGGCCCAGGGCCCGAGGCAATACGAAGTGCATGCTTGGAGAAGCACAGGGCAAAGTTATATTTCTAACTTCCTTTCCGAGTTTTTGCGCTGCTGGGATGGTGTGGCTACACTGCATTACACACTGCAATGGATATCCCAATCATGAGCCCTGGCCTGCCCTACTCTTGAACTGATAGTGACTCTGTTGTCTGTGGTGATAGTTAGCTGTAAATGCATAGATCAGAATGATTTGACAAAACATATGTTAAATAAAAATAATGCTGTTGAACAACCAAATCTGAAACATAAATTGTATGGGGGTGGCAGGGATGTTGGGGAGGATCAGAAAGTTAAGAATCACTTTTTTTTAAATAAAATAAATGTTTGGATTACCATTCTATTTTATTGGCAATACTTTCTATTATGCAACATAATGAAACATTTTATTTCCAATTTTGGTAGGGAGTTGCCAAAACTTTGCAATGGCCAATTGGAAAACCCATTGTTATCATTCTTAAATGGAAAATGTTTGGAACCACCAAGACTCTTCCTAGAGCTGGTCGCCCAGCCAAACCGAGCAATTGGGGGAGAAGGGCCTTGGTTAGGGAGGTGACCAAGAACCTGATGGTCACTCTGACAGAGCTCTAGAGTCCTTCTGTGGAGTTGGGAGAGCCTTCCAGAAGGACAACCATCTCTGCAGCATTCCACCAATCAGGCCTTTATGGTAGAGTGGCCCGACGGAAGCCACTCCTCAGTAAATGGCACATGACAGCCTGCTTTGAGTTTGCTAAAAGTCACCTAAAGACTCTCAGACCATGAGAAACAATATTCTCTGGTCTGATGAAACCAAGATTGAACTCTTTGGCCTGAATGCCAAGCGTCACATCTGGAGCAAACCTGGCACCATCCCTACTATGAAGCATGGTGGTGGCAGCATCATGCTGTGGGGATGTTTTGGGATGACCTCAGACTGGGGTGAAGGTTCACCTTCTAACAGGACAACGCCCTAAGCACACAGCCAAGATAACGCAGGAGTGGCTTCGGGACAAGTCTCTGAATGTCCTTGAGTGGCCCAGCCAGAGCCTGGACTTGAACCAGATCGAACATCTCTGGAGAGACCTGAAAATAGCTGTGCAGCAATGCTCCCCATCCAACCTGACAGAGCTTGCGAGGATCTGCAGAGAACAATGGGAGAAACTCCACAAATACAGGTGTGCCAAGCTTGTAGCTTCATTGAAGGGCACCTATTGGTAGATGGGTAAAAAAAGCAGACATTGAATATCCCTTTGAGCATGGTGAAGTTATTAATTACACTTTTGGATGGTGTATACACCCAGTCACTACAAATATACAGGTGTCCTTCCTAACTCAGTTGCCAGAGAGGAAGGAAACTGCTTGCGGATTTCACCATGAGGCCAATGGTGACTTTAAATCAGTTACAGAGTTTAATGGCTGTGATAGGCGAAAACTGAGGATGGATCAACAACATTGTAGTTACTCCACAATACTAACCTTAAATGACAGAGAGCCTGTAGAGAATACAAATATTCAAAAACATGCATCCTGTTTGCAAAAGGCACTAAAGTTAATACTGCAAAACATTTGGCAAAGAAATTAACTTTATGTCCTGAATACAAAGCGTTATGTTTGGGGCAAATCAAACACAACACATCACTGAGTACCACTCTTCATATTTTCAAGTATGGTGGTGGCTGCATCATGTTTTGGGTATGCTTGTTATCGGCATGCACTAGGGAGATTTTTAGGATAAAAAGAAACGGAATAGAGCTAAGCACAGGAAAAATCTGAGAGGAAAACCTGGTTGTCTGCTTTACAACAGACACCGGTTGACAAATTTACCTTTCAGCATGACAATAACCTAAAACACAATGCCAAATATACACTGGAGTTGCTTACCAAGATGACATTGAATGTTCCTGAGTGACCTAGTTACAGTTTTGACTTAAATTGGCTTAAAAATCTATGGCAAGACTTGAAAATGGCTGTCTAGCAATTATCAACAACCGACTTGACAGAGCTTGAATAATTTTTAAAAGAATAATGTGCAAATATTGTTCAATACAGGTGTGCAAAGCTCTTAGAGACTTTCCCAGACAGACTCACAGCTGTAATCGATGCCAATGGTGATTCTAACATGTATTGACTCAGGGGTGTGAATACTTATGTTAATGAGATATTTCTGTATTTCATTTCCAATAAATTCTGCAAAAATGTCTTAAAAACATGTTTTCACTTTGTGATTATGGATTATTGTGTTTAGATGGGTGTGAAGACAACATTTCCATTTTCAATTCAGGCTGTAACACTACAAAATGTGGAATAAGTCAAGGAGTATGAATATTTTCTGAAGGCACTGTATATGCTTAAAAATTTAACTATATTTAAATATAAATATGTTATTTATTTTATATAGTGGTTGGCACCAATATCGGTAATTTGATATGATATCGATACCGTTTGATATCAATATGAGCAAGGCATGTCGTGATATTGGTTTATTCTTCCTGTTAACCTACACTATTCTGTTAAAAAGCATACACAACTGTTCCTGCATGCGCAAAGCCCTCTCACAGACCCTCTCACAGACCCTCTCACAGACCTTCTAACAGGCTGCTTAGCATAGTTTAAAAAACAACAACATCAAAACAAAAAACAGGCTGCCTAGTGTGCTTAATTGTCTGCTGATGAGCCATCAATTGTGGATGGGCTTCCCATTCTATTAAACTGGTTAAGTAGGTTTATACCACCAGAACACAGCTGGCCCAACGGGCAATCCACAAGCTGTTGTCTGGACTCCACTGAAACAAATGAATGTATCCTAGATACTTTTAAATGGACACATTTTATTAAATTGGTGACTGAAGTGACTGTGTACCTATAGCCTGATTGATATTCATTATGTTAAAATTGTTCATAAATTCTTTTTTTGTTTTGACTGAAAAGGTTACCTTATTGTGCTTGTTTTTTGAGTGTTGATAGTTTAGTATGTATATGGGCAATTACTTCAGGAACATGAATACCACCAGGTCATTGGAAGGTGCTTTTCTGCAGACCGTACTGAGTACTCCCAACCACACTTTTACCTCTGCACATAGAATAGTTTATTTCTCTATAAGCCAATATGTAATTTATAGGCTTATAGTGTATTGCATTGGGACCAATAGAATGGGTGGAGTAGAAGGTGTTGCTGGGCATAAAGACCTCAGTCCCCCATGAAATAACACCACATACAGATTCTACAGACGCTACTAAGTACTCCCCAACCCACTTTTACATCTGCACAAATAATTATTTTCCTGTACAGTGTTATATTTGTACCGTATGGTGTCCAGGCACCCCATTTTAATCTGTTTGACCACAGTAAAAGGCCAGCAACACTCCGTATTATTCAGAGCCCTATGACATGACACCATAGACCCTACTGAGTATTCCTTACAATAATTTTACTGCTGCCCCAGAATAGTGTTTGCTCTATAAGCCAATATGTATACAGTGATTCTCATTGGGGGCATTTAAAACCCAAATTTAATGCAAATGTCTTAAATATGAACAAATCTGAATCATTGTTAATGTTGAGACAATTCTTTTTCATATATCATGAAAAAATACAATTTATTGACACTTATTCAGGTTATTCTACTTTTACATGGAGACTTTTATTTTGTAACATTTTCGAATTTCCGTAACCCGGAAGTACTTCTTTAGTGTTGCTGACGAGACGCTATTCACTTTATTACACATTCTGGGCCATGGACGCAACCTTTAGCACTAGTAATATTTGTTTTTTAATAGCTAGCTAATAAAGCCAAGGATAGTTGGGGAAATAAGTAGTAGCCGGATTGGTAAGTATTCGCTTCTAAACTCGTTTCCGACAGGAGGATGTAGCTAGAGTGACAGGCTTGCTATGGAACCAGCTAACTCATAGCTGGTAAACCCGAGAACTGTCATGAGAGAGCTGTCATGTTACAATGTTTCCTGCCTAGCTAGGAAACGTTGCGGCATTATGTAGCTAGCTATCTTGCGGTTTTGCTGTAACACGTACGTTCTATTAGATATACAATGTAACTAATCACGAGATTGTTGCCAACTTGTACTATAGCTAGCAACAGTAAACAGTTAGTTTTTGTGTGACCTCGGCCCTTGATGAGAACAAAGATAGCTTCTAACTAGGCTATGTCGTGCTGGTCATTAAATTATTTCCCCCTCCCTGTTTTCCTTTCCCCATTTTAGCTACCAAACCTATCTGATATTTGGAATGGTAGACATTTGAGTTCAAATCTTGAATCTCCTTTAACAAAGGGTTATGAACGGGAGAGGAAATTACAGTGACTCAGATTTTTGTAGTCATCACTCCATTTATATACAAATGAGTATACAAAAGAACACCTGCTCTTTCCATCACAGACAGTGTAGATGAAGGGGAAGAGACAGGTTCATGAAGGATTTTTAAGTCTTGAGACATGGATTTTGTATGTGTGCCATTCAGAGGGTGAATGGGCAAGAAAATATATAAGTGCCTTTGGACATGGTATGGTAGTAGTTGCCGGGTGCACCAGTTTGTGTCAAGTTCTGCAATGCTGCTGGGTTTTTCACTCAACAGTTTCCTGTGTATCAAGAATGGTCCACTGCCCAAAGGACATAAAGACAACTTGACACAACTGTGGGAAGCATTGGAGTCAATATGGGCCAGCATCCCTGTGGAATGCTTTCAACACCTTGTAGAGTCCAGGCCCTGCAGGTGTTCCTAATGTTTGGCATACTCAGTGTACATGGTCTATGCTCCAAATATGAGGCTCCAAGACAGGCGATGTGTGGATGACAACAGCTTGTCAGCTAACACTTCCTGCTTTCCAAATGCAAAAGTGATACTTCTTTGTACCTCTTCTGTAAGGTGCAGTTTAGGTCTACCCATTCCTAATCCAACTCCACGAGCCTGCCCATATTTTCCTTTCCCCTTGATTTTCCCTTGCGGATCTAGGACCAATTTGCATCTATAGCCATCGGGTAAATTAGGGTATTTTGAGCAATTGTCATATTGTTTACACACCCATCAGCTCCTTCTGGACCTCGGTTTGTGTAATTGACACCGAGCATTCTATAGCAATTGGTGTTCAGATTCCCTTCACATCCAGTACTTGAATGTTTTCTCTTTTACATCATCTGAAAGGGAATGATAGATGAATAGCAAGTACTCTGAAATCCCATCAATACAACCCACTAGGAAAAGCCTTCAATTCAACATCTATTCCACGTTGGTTCAACGTAATTTCATTAAAATGACGTGGAAACAACGTTGATTCAACCAGTTTGTACCCAGTGGGAAATAGAGTCAAATGTCAAGGCCCATGTCAATTCTGATAGCCCCTATGCACACATTGGGGCCACACTTGCTAACATTTGTCTCAAAATGAGTCATGTGCAGTTTGCGAACAATTCGTTCTTTTTGAACCACTCTTCTTACTGACTCAAGAGTCATGGTGAGTTTTTCCTGAGTGACTCGTTCATTTTAGCGGTTTGTTTGAGCTGCTGGACGCAATGAATTCTACATCAGGATTAATAAGCGCTCGGTGACCCAAGATACGTGCTCCGACCAACAATTTTCATATGTAGGCCTATGCCCATAGGCAAAATAGATCATGCCGCAGGCATCATAGAGAAGAAAAATAAATGTTAAGAAGTGATAAATGATCGCATGGTGCAAGAATGAATGCAATTAATTGATTATCGAATACTATGATGGACACAGCTTTGTAGAACCAAAACATACACAGCGTCTGCTCAACAAACTTAACTCGAGAACGAATCGCTGGAGTGCTGCAATTCGTGAACGATGTTGCGCTTATCATTCTCACGGCAGTATAGCCGAGGAGCGCTCATCTTTGTTCTCTTATATCGAGGAGGAGTTGAGTATTGATAACTGGTTTCTGGCACAACATTGAGTCACAATCAGTCGATACTTGTAAAAAATTGAAATTCTGGAAAACATACCTGTGTGCTTGTCCCTGTATAAATGCAGTCCTTCCGCGGGGTGCTGAAATTCATACTTAAAAAAAATATATATATAATTTTACCCCCTTTTGGCGATGAGCCAAGTAAAGCTATTTTTGTTAACTTTCTGCTTTACTTTGTTTTTACTTTCACTATACAGTATGTTAGCTAAAGTGTGATTTATTCCTGTAACATCCAACTATACGAGCAATGGAATGTGGGACATTCCTTATGCCACTGCTACCTTCTACCACTCCCGAGATACCAAACCTTTACTGCATGCCGGATTGTCACATTGATTATGACACATGGATTTAGAATGAGGGAGAGCTATTCTATATAGGTAGGTGTTGCTCAATGTCTATAAGACTGATTTCCTCCTTTTAATTTGTTTAACTTTACGTTGCAGAGTCTGGTTGAGGCTGGTTGGCCGGTGAATGCACAGAGTGAAGAAAGTGAAACGTGGGAACAAAACAGAAGGTTACTGGAAAAGGTATGGTGTCCTTGTGTGTTCAAATGACCTGTGCGAATAGTAGTGCTAGATCAGTATTTTTTTCCAAACCCTGGTCCTCCAGTACCCCCCCCCCCCAACAGTACACATTCTATTGCTACCCTGGACAAGCACACCAGATTCATCTTGTCAACTAATCATCAAGCCCTCAATGAGTTGAATGAGGTGTTTGTCAAGGGCTACAACGAAACTGTTGGGGGTACTGGAGGACCAGGGTTGGGAAACGCTGTGCTAGATAACCCATTGTTTAGGCCGATACATTTGTGTGAGTCTCTGTCTGTGTGCGTTTCCATACCAGATGCAAGTGCCATTTGTTCGTGAGCATGTAAATAACCAGTGGGTTGTTTCTCCCCCCCCCCTCTCAGTTCTTTAGAAGTGAATATGACGGCGGTGGACGGGCTAACAGACAGCACAGAGGTGGTGGAGATGGAGGACATCCCGTCTCAGTTCTACGTGGAGAAGCACTCGTGGGATGGCCTGCGTGACATCATCCACAGCAGCAGGAAGTACTCGGGAATGATCGCCAACAAAGCGCCCCATGACTTCCAGTTTGTGCAGAAAAACGATGAGTCAGGCCCCCACTCCCATCGACTGTACTACCTCGGTGAGGCCAAAACCACCCGCCACTGAAGATCGTCACGCTATTGCTCAATCAGTGGTTCATTGAGTTACGCTTATGTTTTTACAATTAACTGCACCGTGTTGCAAGTTGTACCTTGGTCACCTAACTCGTTTTCAATTCCAATGCATCTCTCTACCAGGGATGTCTTACGGAAGTAGAGAGAACTCACTGCTCTACTCAGAAATCCCCAAGAAGATCCGGAAAGAGGCCCTCTTGGTGTTGTCGTGGAAACAGATGCTGGATCACTTCCAGGTGAATATCACTTATCTAATTTGTTCCACTGAAACCTAATGACATCCAAACTAGGGCTGAATATTATCCCAAAATCAACACTTTTTCCTACCCGAGAAAATTTAAAGCCCTCCCGTGCATCCCGGTATTTCCGTTCAAACCGGAAATGCTATAAAGCGTATAATACCACCCCCCAAAAAATCTGACATGATTATACCACTGTAAATTGGTAAATATACAGAGGAACACAGGTTTCTTGTGGTATTTGCTGCAATTGAATCAACTCAAAGTTCTCTGTCACCACACTAGGCTATTTCGTTGATGTAGCCTAGTTTTAATGTAGGCCTATGAAGCACTGTTTGCCAACTGGTAATGATGAGGTTATTACAGCCTACTGAAAATTACGTTTGTTTTAGCCTACCTACTTATTGTGGCATATCCGATGCTGCGCTAAATAAACAGATACGCAATAGCAGCAAAAAGCGGAGATTCAGCACCATGGATAGCGCCGCGGTTGATCAATTAAATCCGCAAATCTAACTAGTCAAGCCCGTGCCGTCTAGTCTGTGGCCCGTGCTCTCTTGCATGCGTCTCATTAGGAGGATTTCAAAAAGTCACTTGTTGGTAAGAATAAGCATTTGCTTCATTCCCTGCTTCTGTGTCAATGAGCCTACAAACGCTGCACTGTTCGTTAGTCTCGTCATTCACAATTTGACAATTCATATTGTCACCTATCAGACTATTGTCAATTTAATATTGGTTTTAGGGTACATCTATTATGTGGTCATTTCGGTATAGTTTAGGTGCAGTGAGGGCCGCAGTTTACATTTTAGAGCCTCTGCTAGTATCACACAGCTACATTTATCAAATTGTATTTGTCACCTGCGCCGAATAAAACGGGTGTAGGCCTTAACGTGAAATACTTACAAGCCCTTAACCAACAATGCAGTTTAAGAAAAAGAGTTAAGAAAAATATTTACCAAGTAAAGTAAAAAAGAACAACAATACAATAACGAGGCTATATACAGGGCCAGTGTGCGGGGGTATGAGGTAGTTGAGGTATTATGTACATGTAGGTAGGGGTAAAGTGACTATGCATAGATAATAAACAGCGAGTAGCAGTCTTATGGCTTGGGGGTAGAAGGCATCCTATGGTCCCTGGGAGACAGGCGGTCTGCTATTTCGGACCGGAGAAAGTCTAAGGTCTCCTGTTGGGCGATGGCGCAGGCCGTTAGCTGACAGGCATGAGCAAAGAATTTCTACATCAGCGGGTGTAGTGGGCTTCTGGGAGAGAATTTTTTAAAATATTATAAATCACAGCCCCGGAAAGGGGAACGGTTGTGGTCTTGCCTCAAAGTGCCTGTATTCTCCACCAGTTTTGAATGGATCAGCTTGTCCGAAGCACCCTAACACAGGAGGGAGGCATAAAATGAACAGACGAGAGGCAGTGGTTGTGGTTCCTTTTTTTTTGTATTGTTTACTAAACGGGTGTTCTTTCGCCCGACAAGATAACTCCAGTACAGGGAACTTCTAATGCTGAAACACCAGGGTAACAAAACAAATAAACATAAACTAAGCCGTTGACCAAAAGACCGTGGCCAAAAAGAGAAAGAAAAACAACAAACGGCTACTCCTGTCTTAGACTATCGTCTACACATAACAGTTACCTGAGGAACGATTCTCTCTACCTAAAGCCTGCCTTGGTTAACAGAGAGACAAGGTGCCCAGTCACATAAGCTTTCTCTGAGGTAGGAAAAACCGACGTCCTCCCAGGTCCCCGTCTCTATTCCCAATCCTCCCCAACTCCTCTCCTGGCACACCTATATAGAGGAAGACACAAAGCAATTAGTGGGCCCAGCTGTGTAATAATTGGCTTTACACTGAGTGCCTATCCCTTGAGAAGGGTGCTGTTGTGTCGTCTTCCTCCAGCTGGTGACTGAAGTATGTATATATATATATATATATTCAAAAGTTTGGACACACCACCTCATTCCAGGGTTTTTCTTTATTTTTTACTATTTTCTACATTGTAGAATAATAGTGAAGACATCAAAACTATGAAATAACACGTATGGAATCATGTAGTAACCAAAAAAGTGTTAAACAAATCCAAATATATTTAATATTTTTCAAAGTAGCCACCCTTTGCCTTGATGACAGCTTTGCACATTCTCTCAACCTGCTTCACCTGTAATGTTTTTCTAACAGTCTTGAAGGAGTTCCCACATATGCTGAGCACTTGTTGGCTGCTTTTTCAACACTCTGCGGTCCAACTCATCTCAAACCATCTCAATTGGGTTGAGGTCGGGTGATCTGATGCAGCACTCCATCACTCTCTTTCTTGGTAAAGTAGCCCTTACACAGCCTGGAGGTGTGTTGGGTCATTGTCCTGTTGAAATCAAATGATAGTCCCTCTAAGCGCAAACCAGTATCGCTGCAGAATGCTGTGGTAGCCATGCTGGTTAAGTGTGCCTTAAATAAATCACTGACCGTGTCACCAGCAAAGCACACCCTCACACCTTTTCCTCCATGCTTCACGGTGGGAACCACACATGCAGAGATCATCCGTTCACCTACTCTGCGTCTCTCAAAGACACGGCGGTTGGAACCAAAAATCTCAAATTTGGACTCAGCAGACCAAAGAAAAGATTTACACCGGTCTAATGTCCATTGCCCATGTTTCTTGGCCCAATCAAGTCTCTTCTGTAAGAGTAATGTATATGCCAATTATATGATGGTCTGAACGCACTCTGTCCCCTATCAACACTTATTTTTTTTCCTTTTGGTACCAGAGAGAATGACATAAAGTAATCAAGATGACTAGCTTGATTGAGCCTCCGCCATATATATATCTAACTTGGTCAGGATATTTAAGCCTCCATATATCCACTAGTTCCAATATATCCACAACATTTGTGATAGTTTGTAGTGTGATTTCCTTTACGGTCCATAGAGGTATTTAAAACCGTATTATAATCTCCCACCATAATAATATAGTCTTGTTTTGCCTGTAGGGTTAATAAATTATTATATATATTTTCAAAGAAGAGTGGATCATCATTATTTGGACCGTATAGGTTAATGAGCCATATCTGTTTATGGTCCAATAACATATTTAAAATCATCCATCTACATTGATGATCTGTTTGGACAATTTACACATTCGGATCAAAATTACTGTTAATTGATATCATCACCCCTTTTGAATTTCTTTGCCACTGGGAGAAATATATTTATATGTTTGTTAACTCACCATTTAAAAAGTACCATAGTGATTGAGTGTCCATCTAGCTGTACCATATTTGCATTGCGACTAAGTAAACCTCCAATTGTTCCCCACTATTCCACCCTCTAAAACCCCTCCCCTTCCCAAGTTGGGTTGTCATCCCCGTGATTGGCAGACCACCCCCGTCCCCCCGGATCCAAGGGCCCCCGAGCGACCGGGACCCATCCTTTGAAAAGAGCACATAGTGCCACCCTTTGAACGGAAGCAGATCAACCGACAAAAGCATTTCCATCGCCCTCACCTCTTTTTGCATTATATATAGCTATTAAAAAATATAAAGTGCATTCGGAAAGTATTCAGACCCATTGACTTCTTCCACATTCTGTTACATTACAGCCTTATTCTAAAATGTATTCAATTGATTTTTCCCTCATCAATCTACAGACAATACGCCATAAAGACAGAGCAACAACTGGCTTTTAGAAATTTGAGCAAATTTATAAAAAAAATAAACCTGGAATATTACATTTACATAAGTATTCAGATCTTTTACTCAGTACTTTGTTGAAGCACCTTTGGCAATGATTACAGCCTTGAGTCTTCTTGGGTATGACGCTACAAGCTTGGCACATCTGTATTAGGGAAGTTTCTCCCATTTTGCTCTGCAGATCCTCTCAAGCTCTGTCAGGTTGGATGGGGAGCGTCACTGCACAGCTATTTTCAGGTCTCTCCAGAGATGTTCCATCGGGCTCAAGTCCGGGCTCTGGCTGGGCCACTCAAGGACATTCAGAGACTTGTCCCGAAGCCACTCCTGCGTTGTCTTGGCTGTGTGCTTAGGGTCGTTGAACCTTCGCCCCAGTCTGAGGTCCTGAGCACTTTGGAGCAGGTTTTCATCAAGAATCTCTCTGTACTTTGCTCCGTTCATCTTTCCCTCGATCCTGACTAGTCTCCCAGTCCCTGCCACTGAAAACGTCCCCACAGCATGATGCTGCCACCACCATGCTTCACCGTAGGGATGGTGCCAGGTTTCCTCCAGACATGACACTTGGCATTCAGGCTAAAGTGTTCAATCTTGGTTTCATCAGAAATGTTTTGGTACCCTTCCCCACATCTGTGCCTCGACACAATCCTGTCTCGGAGCTCTAGGGACAATTCCTTCGACCTCATGGCTTGGTTTATGCTCTGACATGCACTGTCAACTGTGGAACCTTATATAGACAGACAGGTGTGTGCCTTTCCAAATCATGACCAATCAATTGAATTTACCACAGGTGGACTCCAATCAAGTTGTAGAAACATCTCAAGGATGATCAATGGAATGGAAACAGGATGCACCTGAGCTCAATTTTGATTCTCATAGCAAAGGTTCTGAATACTTATATAAATATGTTTTTTTTCTTCAAATATGAGTTTTTTATACATTTGCAAAAATGTCCAAAAAACCTGTTTTCACTTCGTCATTATCTGGTATTGTGTGTAGATTGATGAGAAACATATTTAATACATTTTAGAATAAAACCGGAACGTAACAAAATGTGGAAAAAGTCAAGGGGTCTGAATACTTTCTGAATGCACTGTGTATATATATATATATATATATAAAACATCCTGCTTATCTTAGTTTCCATAATTAACAAATAATATTTGTAATAATGTAGGCAGTTCATGATTGTTTCCTCTAACCAGGATTGCCATTACGAACATGATATTTTTGGCAAGCAATTATTATTTTAGCAAACAATTATTGTGATCCATCCTATATTGTCCCTAACATCTTTACTCACTAGCAACAGTTGTGGGATACATACATACACAAACACTCATACAAATGACTTTTCCCTCTTTCCAACACTTCCAGGCCACCCCGCACCAGGGGGCCTATTCCCGGGAGGAGGAGCTGCTTAGGGAGCGTAAGCGTCTGGGAGCGTTTGGGATTACCTCCTACGACTACCACGCCCAGACCGGCCTGTTCCTCTTCCAGGCCAGCAACAGCCTCTTCTATTGTCAGGACGGTGGCAACAACGGCTTCATTGTGAGTTTTACCCCCCCCCTTCATCATCAATCAAGTGTATTTATAAAGCCCTTTCTACATCAGCGGTTCTAAATTCCTCCGTTTAAATTTAGACCATCCACTGCTTTCATTTCTTCACAGTCACAACAGTAAGTTAGCAGCTTGCCATAGCCATCATAGCCATTTTCCTGTATGGTGAATAAAAAGTTGGCAACTCAAAAGGTTGTCAGATATGTTCTGGTACTTACAGTTGAAGTCAGAAATGTACATACACCTTAGCCAAATACATTTAAACTCAGTTTTTCACAATTCCTGACATTTAATCTGAGTAGAATTTCCCTGTCTTAGGTCAGTTAGGATCACCACTTCAATGTTAAATGTCAGAATAATAGTAGAGAGAATAATTTATTTCAGCTTTTGTTTCTTTCATCACATTCCCAGTGTGTCAGAAGTTTACATACACTCAATTAGTATTTGGTAGCATTGCCTTTAAATTGTTTAACTTGGGTCAAACGTTTTGGGTAGCCTTCCACAAGCTTCCCACAATAAGTTGGGTGAATTTTGGCCCATTCCTCCTGACAGAGCTGGTGTAACTGAGTCAGGTTTGTAGGCCTCCTTGCTCGCACACGCTTTTTCATTTCTGCCCACAAATTTTCAATAGGATTGTTCTGCCCACAAATTTTCAATAGGATTGAGGCCAGGGCTTTGGGATGGACATTCCAATACCTTGACTTTGTTGTCCTTAAGCCATTTTGCCACAACTTTGGAAGTATGCTTGTGGTCATTGTCCATTTGGAAGACCCATTTGCGACCAAGCTTTAACTTCCTGACTGATGTCTTGAGATGTTGCTTCAATATATCCACATAATTTTCCATCCTCATGATGCCATCTATTTTGTGAAGTACACCAGTCCCTCCTGCAGCAAATCACCCCCACAACATGATGCTGCCACCCCCGTGCTTCACGGTTGGGATGGTGTTCTTTGGCTTGCAAGCCTCCCCCTTTTTCCTCCAAACCTAACAATGGTCATTATGGCCAAACGGTTCCAATTTTGTTTCATCAGACCAGAGGATATTTCTCCAAAAAGTATGATCTTTGTCCCCATGTGCAGTTGCAAACCGTAGTCTGGCTTTTTTATGGTGGTTTTGGAGCAGTGGCTTCTTCCTTGCTGAGCAGCCTTTCTGGTTTTGTCGATTTAGGACTCGTTTTACTGTGGATATAGATATTTTTGTACCTGTTTCCTCCAGCATCTTCACAAGGTCCTTTACTGTTGTTCTGGGATTTATTTGCACTTTTCGCACCAAAGTACGTTCATCACAGAACGCGTCTCCTTCCTGAGCGGTATGATGGCTGTGTGGTCCCATGGTGTTTATACTTGCGTGCTATTGTTTGTACAGATGAACGTGGTACCTTCAGGCATTTGGAAATTGCTCCCAAGGATGAACCAGACTTGTGGAGGTCTACATTTTTTTCTCTGAGGTCTTGGCTGATTTCTTTTGATTTTCCCATGATGTCAAGCAAAGTGGCACTTAGTTTGAAGGAAGGCCTTGAAATACATCCACAGATACACCTCCAATTGACTCAAATTAAGTCAATTAGCCTATCAGAAGCTTTTAAAGCCAAGACATAATTTTCTGGAATTTTCCAAGCTGTTTAAAGGCACAGTCAACTTAGTGTATGTAAACTTCTGACCCACTGGAATTGTGATACAGTGAAATAATCTGTCTGTAAACAATTGTTGGAAAGTAGATGTCCTAACCGACTTGTCAAAACTATAGTTTGTTAACAAGAAATTTGTGGAGTGGTTGAAAAAGGAGTTTTAATGACTCTAACCTAAGTGTATGTAAACTGCTGACTTCAACTATATATGAGCTGGCTAGACAAAGAAATCCATTATTAATTTGGTTATGTAGGTCCTAAGAAACATACAACTAATACAATTTATTTTCAAAAAATAGAATAGTATATTTTGAGTTTAATTATATTACTGGTCTGTGTAAATGTATTATTTACTTAGCTTACATTCCCATGCCCTGATCAATCAACACACATATTTTATTGTAAGAATTAATATAATGGAATATAACAGAATAAATCATATTTTTCCCACACAACTTGAGTGTCACTAACGTGTGGAACCGCTGTCATATAACAAATGTTTAAAACATTCTGACTTCTGTAAGGTGATTTCAGAAAGTTGCTTTTTTGATCCACTTTGCATGTGATCACATCATCGTGTGCTTTCTCTTATTTCAAACGCCCCAATGTTTATTTTGTCTGTAGACAAAGATAGCGATTTGTTGTTTAAGTTAGGTTAATATGCACACATTTCTATCATTTATTAACTAATTATAAGGGCCTTTAAATGTTTACCTGTCAAAGTCAATAAAAAATATGAAATGGCAGTGTGCATTCCCCTAGGCTAAATGCCAAAGTGTTACCGCTCAAGGACAGAACGAATGAAGAATGCATTAAAATTATTTCTGTGAAGCTGTGATTTGATTTTTATTTAACTAGGCTAGGTTAAGAACAAATTCTTATTTTCAATGATGGCCTAGTGGGTTAACTACCTTGTTCAGGGGCAGAATGACAGTTTTTTTTTGTGTGTACGTTGTCAGTTCGGGGATTCGAACCTGCGACCTTTCAGTTACTAGTCCAACGCTCTAACCACTAGAGCGTTGGACTACCTGTCGCCCCAAACTTGACAAGTTTAATGTTGGACAACAATATAATGTTAATGATTTAATGCGTGCGAAAGATGGTAAGTTGGGGGGACTTTTTAAATACATTACAGCAATCCTGACTAGGTCGGTTGATGGAAATAAAAGTACAGGCTTTGTTGCCGGCAATACCTTTCAGATATAAAGAAAAGGTGGCAAAAAGTTGCTGGCTTGGTAAAGTTGGCAGAAAAACGGCTTGGTATGGAAGGTACTTTGCATAAGTATTCAAACCCCCTTGAGGATTCAAATTGATTGAATTGATTTGTATTTTTTTTTGTAAACAATCTATCACAAAATACTCTGTCAAAGTGGAAGTAAAATTCAAACTTTAAGAGAACACATTTGGGATTGATTACACCTGGATTGTGCAATATTTGCCCATTTTTTATTATTTAAAAACTTATTCAAGCTCTGTCAAGATGTTGGGGATCATGGCTCGACATCCATTTTCAAGTCTTGCCATAGATTTTCAAGCAGATTTAAGTCAAAACGGCAGGAACATTCACTGTCTTTCTTGGTAAGCAACTCCAGTGTAGATTTGGCCTTGTGTTGTAGGTTATTGTCCTGCTGAAAGGTGAATTCCTCTCCCAGTATATGGTGTAAAGCAGACTAAAACAGGTTTTCCTCTAGGATTTTGCCTGCGCTTAGCTCCATCTCGTTTATTTTATCCTGAAAAACTCCCCAGTATTTGCCAATGTCAAGCATACCCATACCATGATGCAGCCACCACCATGCTTGAAATTAAGCAGACAGTTACTCAGTGATGTGTTGTGTTGGATTTTCCCCAAACATAAGGCTTTGCATTTAGGCCAAAAAGTGTATTCCTTTGCTGTGTTTTTGTTGCAGTATTACTTTAGTGGGTTGATGCATGTTTTTGGAATATTTTTATTCTGCATAATTGTATTCATCTTTTCACTCTCTCATTTAGGTAATTATTTTGGAGTCACTACAATGGTGTTGATCCATCCTCAGTTTTCTCCCATCACAGCTATTTTCTCCCAACTTGGTAGCTATTTTAAAGTCACCTGTGGCTTCATGGTAACATCCCTGAGTAGTTTCATTCTGGTCCTGCAGCTCAGTCCAGAAGGATGACTGTATCTTTGATGTGTCTGGGTGGTTTAATACATAATCCACAGCATAATTATTATCTTGACCATGCTTAAGGAGATATTAAATATCTGATTTGTTATTGTTACCCATCTACCAACCACTGTCCTTCTTTATGAAGGAAAGCTCCCTGGTCTTTGTTGTTTTTTGTAGTTCTTTGCTTGATATTGAGTACTTGACTGTGGGACCTTACAGATAGATAGTTCTATGTATGGGGGACAGAGGAAGGTGTAGTCAACCCTTATTATTATTATGTGATTTATTATGCCAAATGTTACCCCTGAACTAATTTAGGCTTGCCTAAGCAAAGGTTAAGCAACAACTATATTTTAGTTATTCCTTTATTAAATATATCTTTCAAAAGAAATCTTCCACTTTGACATTAGAGTGTTTTGTGTAGATTGTCAGCAAAAAAAAAAGACAATTACATTTTCACCCCACTTTGTAACACAATGTAATGTGTAGAAATCCAAGGGGTCTGATTACTTTTACCAGGCACTGTAAGTGCGCCAGTATAACTTTTTTAATAGTGTTTTCTAGAGCTTTACACTCACTTCTTCCCTTAGTTCTTTCAGGTTGTGGTTAGTTTATACATTCTAGAGAATAGGTTGGCTATATGGGCTCGATTTGAGACCATGCCTACCGTTATGTTGTTTTCTATACATGGCCTGCCTCGGTGTTCATAGACCGAAGACCGAATCTATCATTGCAAGCAGTCTTTGATTATTCCCTGTTGTGGTTCAATTATGACCATCCTGGGATTTGATATCTGCGTCATTAAGTGGAATTAAAAAATCCTGTAGTTGAGATAAGCGTTAGTGCATGAGATAATCATTATTGTTACGAACTGCACAGCACCCAACGCCACTGCAATGAATGACTGTTGCTGTATATATGGTTGTCTTCAGGGTTGTATTCATTAGTGCACATTGTAGAACAACGAAAAAAAGGTTTTCCATGGAAAACGAAAACAAGCCGTTGTGTTGGACAAGTCTAGGTCTTCCTGTTTCAGTCTGTTTTGTGCCGTTTGGTGCCTAATGAATACGACCCTGTACACTGACAGTGTGTTTCCTGGTTAAAAAGCAGTCTGCCCCCATGAAGCCGGTGGAGATTAAGACACAGTGCTCAGGGACCCGCATGGACCCCAAGATCTCCCCAGGAGAGCCCAACTTCATTGCTTTCATCAACAACAACGACCTGTGGCTGGCTAACATCAAGTCTGGGGAGGAGAGGAGACTCACCTTCTGTCACAAAGGTCAGGGGGGGTCAGCAACTTTTGGACGTTTGTTGTATGGAATTGTAAACGTTCTCTATGCCATGCTGCTGACACTGCATAGATTTAATCAAATGAATGAATCCCCTCTCCCTGGGTCAGGTCTGGATAATGTGAAGGAGGACCCCAAGTCTGCGGGCGTGGCCACGTTTGTGATCCAGGAGGAGTTTGATCGCTTCACTGGCTACTGGTGGAGTCCATCTACCGTAGAGGGTGAGTAGGGTCACCATCTATCACTCCTTCCATACGAGTAGAGCACTACTCACTTTCATGCGAGAGAAATTGGGCTCTTCTGTAATCAAGTAGTCTTGTCAGTCAGTCAATCAGTGATGCTTTGATGAACATTGTACAGGCTTCAACCTGCCCCAAACACTGTCATCATGAAGATGTCTGTCATATAAACACCAGCTGTATCTGTATGCATTTCCAGCCTGCTTTTCCCTTCTGTTAGACTCAGATGGGGGGAAAACCCTGCATCTGCTGTATGAAGAGGTGGATGAGACGGAGGTAGAGATCATTCATGTTCCCTCTCCAGCCCTGGAGGAGCGGAAGGCCGATGCCTACAGATACCCCCGCACAGGTGAGCCCCCCCCCCCCGGCGCAGGTTGAGGCCTACTCATGTAGGATTGTACATTATGTGTATGTAGTAACACACATTAGTAATGACCTAATCAAATCATTTCAAGAGTAGAGCTCCTGAGTTTTCTTTTCTCTCTATCTATAATCTGAATGTTTCTATTTTTCTAGGCAGTAAAAATCCACAAACCACCCTCAAACTGTCAGAGATAAAGACTAACAACCAAGGCAAAGTAAGTTGCCTACTTTCAACTTCTCTCTCTTTCATTCTCTTATTTCTCTCTCTGCTCCCTGCATTGTGTTTGAGCAGACTAATTACGTCTCTCCGTCCGTCTCTCCGTCCGTCTCTCCGTCCGTCTGTCCCTGTCTGTCCCTGTCTGTCTCCAGATCATGAGCATCCAAGACAAGGAGCTGGTTCTCCCCTTCACCACTCTATTCCCCGGGGCGGAGTACATCGCCCGGGCAGGATGGACGAGTGACGGCAAATAGTGAGTGTTACGGCATAATGTTTCCCCAGGGAACGCATTAGTCTTGACCTCTCTCTGTTTCTTTGTTGGCTTATATTGGTTAGAGATGGGGGATGTACAACTGATTCCCAACTGGAGGAAAGCTGCTATGGTTGTGTAAGTTAGTTGATTAGTTTATTCAGTTGTGTTAGTGTTGAGCTCAAACACATGCCTGTACACCAGGGATCATCAACCAGATCCAGCCGCGGGACGATATCTTCTTGAGCGGATGGTCAGGGGGCCGGAACATAATTACAAATAATTTGTAGACTGCAAATTTGACCGCAAGAAGCACAAACGGATAAATTGTTTGAGTGCGTCAAGAAATGCAACACTGCTGGGTTTTTCACGCTCAACAGTTTCCTGGGGTGTATCAAGAATGGTCCACCACCCAAAGGACATCCAGTCAACTTGATAAAACTGTGGGAAGCATTGGCGCCAGCATACCTGTGGAGCACTTTCGACACCTTGTAGAGTCCATGCCCTGACGAATTGAGGTTGTTCTGAGGGCAAAAGGGGGTGCAACTCAATATTAGGAAGGTGTTCCTAATGTTTTTTTTCTCTATTATGCGTGGGAATACTTTGGAATACTTTGGTCATTTCATGTGAATATGTCATTATTTTCTCTCCATCAATCAGCTGTGCTAATGGAGGTGTCTACTACCATTACTCTTATGCAGGATATGACCGCATTGTTCCAGTAGACACATACACTATATATACAAAAGTATGTGGACACCCCTTCAAATTAGTGGATTCGGCTAGTTCAGCCACACCCGTTGCTAACAGGTGTATAAAATTGAGCACACAGCCAAGCAATCTCCATAGACAAACATTGGGAGTAGAATGGCCTTAATGAAGAGCTCAGTGACTTTCAACGTGGCACCGTCATAGGGTGCCACCTTTCCAACAAGACAGTTCGTCAAATTTCTGCCCTGCTAGAGCTGCCCCGGTCAACTGTAAGTGCTGTTACTGTGAAGTTGAAACGTCTAGGAGCAACAACGGCTCAGCCGTAAGTGGTAGGCCACACAAGCTCACAGAATGAGACCGCCAAGTGCTGAAGCGCGTAGAGCATAAAAATCATCAGTCCTCGGTTACAACACTCACTACCGAGTTTCAAACTGCTTCTGGAAGCAACGGCAGTACAAGAACTGTTCGTCTGGAGCTTCATGAAATGGGTTTCCATGGCCAAGCAGCCGCACGCAAGCCTAAGATCACCATGCATAATGCCAAGCGTTGGCAGGAGTGGTGTAAAGCTTGCCGCCATTGGACTCTGGAGCAGTGGAAACGCGTTCTCTGGAGTGATGACTGATGCTTCACCATCTGTCAGTCCGACGGACGAGAACTCTAGCTTCACCAATAGTGTAAAGTTTGGTGGAGGAGGAATAATGATCTGGGACTGATTTTCATGGTTTGGGCTAGGCCCCTTAGTTCCCAGTTCCATATTTATTTTTTGCTCAGAAAACTTCTTTTTTTGGGGGGGGGGGGGGCTCCCGAATGGCGCAGTGGTCTAAGTGCTAGAGGCGTCACTACAGACCCGGGTTCGATCCCGGAGTACGCATGGCTCAAATTTGCATTTGCCTGGTGTACTGTATAGGATCCAGTCAGTGAGGTAAAGTGTCTCTCTGTCTCCCTCTTCAGTGGTTGGGCCGTGCTGCTGGACCGCAGTCAGAAGAGGCTCCAGCTGGTCCTGCTTCCCCCGGCCCTCTTCATCCCCATCACAGACGACCCGGCCCAGAGACAGGAGAGCCTGGAGGCCGTGCCCGAGGATGTCCACCCTTACATTGTCTACGAGGAGACCACCGACATCTGGATCAATGTGAGATAGAGTTTCTGGGGATGGCACTTCTTAAGAGGCTGGGCACATCTCAGTCATTGTTTTGAGCATGAACAGGGAAAATAAACATTTTGTTAAGATGGAACATGAATAAGGTTTGGTAATGGAGGGGCCCCTCAATTTAACCCGTTTGTACTATATGAGAGAATTGTAGCTACCAGATTATGAGGTTAGTATTATGTGTACAATGAATCATAAGACTCTAGATTTGGTTATCCGTGCTCTTTCAAAAATAAAGGTTTGATGCTTGTTGGGAACTACTCTTGGAACATTTGCCTATTGAGTTTGATTATTGAATTGACAGTTGGCAGGTAGCCTAGTGGTTAAAAGCATTGGGCCAGTAACCGAAAAGTCGATGGTTTGAATCCCGAGCAGACTTGGTGAAAAATCTGTCAGTGTGCCCTTGAGCTAAGCACTTAACTCTAATTGCTCCTGTAAGTCGCTCTGGATAAGAGTGTCTGTTAAAATGACTAAAACATTACATGTAAAACAGTCACTATATATTGAGAGTGTATGTTGACATATACACTGAGTGTACAAAGCATTAGGAACACCCCCTTTTGCCCTCAGAACAGTCTCAATTCGTCATGGCATGGACTCTACAAGGTATCGAAAGCATTCCACAGGGATGCTGGCCCATGTTGACTCCAATACTTCCCACAGTTGTCAAGTTGGCTGGATGTCCTTCAGGTGGTGGACCATTTTTCATAAACACAGAAAACTGTTGAGCGTGAAAAACCCAGCAGCGTTGCAGTTCTTGACACACTCAAACCGGTGCGCCTGGTACCTACTACCATACCACGTTCAAAGGCACTTAAATCTTTTGTCTTGCCCATTCCCCCTCTGAATGTCACACAAACACAATCCATTTCTCAATTGTCTCGAGGCTTAAAAATCATTCTTTAACCCGTCTCCTCCCCTTCATCTACACTGATTTTAAGTGGATTTAACAAGTGACATCATTAATGTCACTCATAGCTTTCACCTGGATTCACCTGGTCAGTCTGTGTCATGGAAAGAGCATGTGTTCTTAATGTTTTGTCCACTCAGTATATATTTGCATGGAAGAATTGGGCCACGACCAACGAATAACAACCATGATTTTCTGTTGCCTCCAGGTTCATGATATTTTCTATCCGTTCGTTCAAACGTCAGAGGACGACTTCTCTTTCATATGGGTGAATGAATCCAAAACGGGCTTCAGCCATCTGTACAAAATCACATCAACTTTGCGACCAGGCTGCTTCCAATGGTCAGGAAACTACACACATACAGAGGGTGAGTCATTAGAATGAAGAACCTTTAACAACGTCAAATTGCCTTGAGTCTCAGATCCGTTTGTGCCGTCTTGCCAATGTCATTGCTGTCATCGTCATGTCACAGCACAAACAGATCCAGGACTCGGGCTTTGTCCTTCCTTCCTCGGGATAATCCCTGATCTGTATGTGTCGCGGTTTAAGTGAATGGCGAGATCTTGAAGGCAATAGGATGTAACCTCGAAATATCTGCGGTCGCCACCCGGGCGTCAGATTGCCGCACTGTCAGTCAAGTAATGCTAGTGAAAGATCTCGATGGTCTCTTCCTCCTCTGCAGGAGACTTTAAATGTGCAATCAAGGAGGAGGTGACTCTGACCAGTGGAGAGTGGGAGGTGTTGGCCAGGCATGGCTCCAAGGTAGTAACTTCAGTTCATCAGATTAAAGCCCTTCCTGTCGCTGTGTTTTTATAATCTGATGTGTTGGATATGTTTATAATGGATTTGTGTGTGTGTGCCCACGCTATTGTGCGGTTATAATGCACTTTCTGCCGTCAAAATAAATCTCTGGACCCCGTTCTCTCTCTCTCTCTCTCCTTCTCTCCTGTCTCTCTCCTCTCTTCTATTTTCTATCTCTATTCTCTCTCTTTCTCTCTCTCTCATCGCGCGCTCTCTCTCTCTTCTCTCTCTCTCTTCTCTCTCTTTCACTCTGTTTCTCTCTGTCTCCCTCTGTCCCTCTAGATCTGGGTGAATGAGGCCTCTAAGCTGGTGTACTTCCAGGGCACTAGAGACACTCCCCTGGAGCACCACCTCTATGTGGTCAGCTATCAGTCCCCTGGCGATGTGGTCAGACTCACCAAGCCTGGCTTCTCCCACAGCTGCTCCATAAGTAAGGTACGGACGCGACAAATATGATTTAGCTAACGTTAGCATTACCCTTAGCCCTATCCCTTATAATGCAGGGTAGGGAGTATACGTTTACTCTTTGGGACTGACCTAACAGTAGTAGGCTAGCTCAGCATTTGATTTTTGTAACGCTTATGGGCTGCCTGGCATGCAGTGCTATTTGGAAACGTTTGTGTGCCAAGCCCCCCTCTGGCACCCCTGTAATTACAACTCTTACCGCAAAATGCATTCTTGAAACCGGGCTGCAGGTTTTGGTGGACTAGAGCCCTCTGTCGCCTGGCATTGCATTCACTAGCCACCTTGCCAAACAACACCGCTGCAGTAGGTAGTACCGACAAACACTGTACCAACCCTGACCTCTGGCACACTGCACTTAATCAACCTCTACCCACGGATCATCAGATCATACCACACAGGAACCTTAGGGAGGGACAGCTGATCTCTTCCCTATGAGAAGCCTGGTTACATCAGGGAGCGTTGTGGAACTGCCCATGTCATACGGTGTAACCATCTGGTCTTTCTGTGTCTGTGTGTGTCATAGAGAGACATAGAGAGGATATTGATGGATGTTGCTACAATGTAAGGGATTTGCCCTGGCCGTGAACAGATTGGGCCGAGTAGACAATGCTGTGTAGTGGGGTTGTGGCCTGTCGTGTGGGCATCTGGACCCATGTTGAAATACACAGGGAGTTGGTTCTGAAGCTGCTGGTCTCAGATCAGTTGTGTGATTTGTTTCAGGTGTGCTTCTAACTTTATAAGATGAGCAGCAAAGCTGGCTTGAAATCAGGGCCCAGTGACGTTCTGTCTCCGATGTGAAGATTCATTCACTGCTACTCATCTCTTTTGTCTCCTTCTCTCACTCCTTCTGTCTTTCACTGTATCCCCCCTCTCTGCGTGCTCTGTCGCTATTCTTTACTCTCTCTCTCCCATCCCGCTTTCTCTCTTCTCTCGGCAGAACTTTGACATGTTTGTCAGCCACTACAGTAACGTAAGCACTCCCCCCTGCGTCCACGTCTACAAGCTGACCGCCTCAGAGGGAGACCCTCTCCACATGGTGCCTGAGTTCTGGGCCAGCATGATGGAAGCCCCAGGTAAGGGTGACCGGATGAGAGGGGTTTAGGCCTTGTTCCAATACTTTTTAATCAACATCCTTCCTTTCTAAGTTCTGGGCCAGCATGATGGAAGCCCCAGGTTAGGAAGAGAGGGGTTAGGCCCCATTCCAAAAATGTTTAATGAACATCCTGAGTTCTGGGCCAGCATGATGGAAGCCCCAGGTTAGGAAGAGAGGGGTTAGGCCCCATTCCAATACCTCATCATGCATTTATGTTACAGTGCATTCGGAAAGTATTCAGACCTCTTTACTTTTTCCACGTTATGTTACAGCCCTATTCTAAAATGGATTAAATCATTTCCCCCCTTCATCAATCTACACACTACCCCATAATGACAAAGAAAAAACTGGTTTTAAAATTTGTTTGCAAATGTATTAAAAAAAACCCCGGAAATATCACATTTACATAAGTATTCAGATCCTTTACTCAGTACTTTGTTGAAGCACCTTTTGCAGCGATTACAGTCTCGAGTCTTCTTGTGTATAACGCTACAAGCTTGGCACACCTGTATTTAGGGAGTTGATCTCATTCTCCTCTGCAGATCTTCTCAAGCTCTGTCAGGTTGAATGGGGAGCATTGCTGCACAGCTATTTTCAGGTCTCTCCAGAGATGTTCGATCGGGTCCAAGTCTGGGCTCTGGCTGGGCCACTCAAGGACTTTGAGACTTGTCCCAAAGCCGCTCCTGCGTTGTCTTGGCTGTGTGCTTAAGGTCGTTGTCCTGTTGGAGGTGAAACTTCGCCCCAGTCTGAGGTCCTGAGCGCTCTGGGGCAGGTTTTCAGCAAGGATCTCTCTGTACTTTGATCTGTTCATCTTTACCTCGATCCTGACTGGTCTCCCAGTCCCTGCCACTGAAAAACATCCCCACAGCATGATGCTGCCACCACCATGCTTCACCATAGGGATGGTGCCAGGTTTCTTCCAGACGTGACGCTTGGCATTCAGGCCAAAGAGTTCAATCTTGGTTTCATCAGACCAGAGAATCTTGTTTCTCATGGTCAGAGTCCTTTAAGGGCCTTTTGGCAAACTCCAAGCGTGCTGTCATGTGGCTTTTACTGAGGAGTGGCTTCCGTCTAGCCACTCTATCATAAAGGCCTGACTGGTGGAGTACTGCAGAGATGGTTGCCCTTCTGGAAGGTTATCCAATCTCCACAGAGGAGCTCTGTCAGATTGCTCAGTTTAGACAGGCGGCCAGCTCTAGGAAGAATCTTGGTGGTTCCTAACTTCTTCCATTTAAGAATGATGGAGACCACTGTGTTTTGGTGGACCTTCAATGCTTCAGAATATTTTTGGTACCCTTCCCCAGATCTGTGCCTTGACACAATCCTGTCTCGGAGCTCTACGGACAATTCCTTTGACCTCATGGCTTGGTTTTTGCTCTGACATGCACTGTCAACCGTGGGACCTTATATAGACAGGTGTGTGCCATTCCAAATCATGTCCATTCAATTGAATTTACCACAGGTGGACTTCAATCAAGTTGTAGAAACATCTCAAAGATGATCAATGGAAACAGGATGCACCTGAGCTCAATTTTGATGTCTCATAGCAAAGGGTCTGAATAGTAATGGCAATAAAGTGTTTCCGTTTTTATTTTCAATACATTTGCAAAAATGTCTGAACCTGTTTTCACCTTGTCATTATGAGGTATTGTGTAGATTGATGAGGAACAAATATGGCTGTAATGTAACAAAATGTGGAAAAAGTCAAGGGGTCTGAATCAGAATGCACTGTATATTCTTCAAGAATCAATGGGTATATGTCATTCCTTTAAAAGTCCAAAAATGTATGTAGCAATCGCAGACTACCCCTTTTAAAGACTTATCGTTCCTTGAGGCAATCACTGATCTAACTGGATAGGGGTAAACTCTACCAAGGGATTCTGAGTTGCTCCTATCCAGTTGTGTTAGATCTGTGATTACTTCAATGAAGTGCGGAGGGATGGCGCAATTTATTTATTTTTTAGTATGCTTTGAATTTAGACTGCCCTTTTACTTAGTCACTTCTGAGTGGCCCAACCCGTATGACTCACTAATAGTCCACTATTTCATTGCTTTAAAGCAACATATCTTACTACGTCATTACAATGAGGTCATGGGTGTTTCATAGTGACCTTTGCACCATAGGTAAACCAAGCTAAATCCAGATCTTATTAAATAATCCCATTGGTCTATTTTGGAGTAATACTTTGTGCGTAGTACATGTTGCATAATAAAGAGGAAATGTGAAGGTCAGCTATCTTTGTATTTTAGGAACAAAACAATCAATATATAAATATTTAGAGTAGAGTTGAGGCCGAGCGGTGATTATTTCAAGGCAGTGGCATCACCAGGAATCTTTCACTAGGGTAGCTAAGGGGTAGTAGCTTGGTCGTTGTGTCAGGGGAGTGGTGATGCCATAAGTCCACAGATTTATTAAAGCTACAATCTGAGATCTGTTTGATGTTCAATTCAGTTATTTATATATATTAATGAATTTAAGAGTGGATACATTTCCCCATCTCTCAGTTATATACTAAAACAAGTAGCAGGGCTGTCGTTTTGCGGCAAAACTAATCCCAGATTGTAGTTTTTAAGCTAGGTGGGCAATTTTATGTCAGTCTATTATTGATGTCATCAGTACGTATTTCGCTGTGTGTATTTCAGGTTGCCCAGGAGACTACAAATCTCCGGAGATCTTTGACTTCCCAGGAAAGTCGGGCTTCCAGCTCTATGGAATGGTGTACAAGCCTCACAACCTCCAGCCTGGCAAGAAGCATCCCACAGTCCTCTTTGTCTATGGCGGCCCGCAGGTTTGTGGCTTCTCTCAGACATACCATTTTTCTTGTATGTCTGATTCCTTATAGAAATCCAGTCAGATCTGTGTGAGCACCGACGAGGTAGGAACTAGGGAAGGAGCCAGGGACTAAAATGGAGCTGGTCCTTTATGACCTGCTTGTAACTAGCAATAATAGTGAATGCTTTCCTGTTTAACCCAGGAAATAGCCATTCCAAGCTCTGTCACCTTGCTTTTCACATACAGTAGCAAGACGTGTACAGGGCTTCTCGATAGGGCTGACCCAAACCTCACTGCGCTTGCTAAGATATATTTTATTTTCGAGTGATCTTTTCCAGCATGGTTCCAGCATCTACGATGGATGCGGAATCAGGCCGGCCTTAGTGCGGCTCGGCTCTGCTAGGTTTGTCTCAGTGGCGTGAAAATGGTATCTGTTTGTATCCACAGGTCCAATTGGTGAATAACTCCTTCAAGGGGATGAAATACCTGCGTCTCAACACCCTGGCCTCCCTGGGATACGCTGTGGTGGTCATCGACGGGAGGGGCTCCTGTCAGAGGGGCCTGGAGTTTGAAGGGGCTCTGAAAAACAAAATGGTAGGATTGGTTTTCGAAAGCAACTATTTCCCTTCCAACCCATATCTTGCTTTTTGTTTATAAATGGTTTTAATACAAATGGTTCCGTCTTTTTGTAGTTAAGCGTGAAGGCGCCCGTGTTCAACTTTAGACACAGCAATGGCAAATTTGCACCTTGCCAACCAAGGCTGTTCCGGCTGTGCATGTTCATTAAAGCACATGTGTGCAGCATGTACCTTGTGCTGGCTTACTTTATTTATTAATAATACTTCATACTATTTATTCATTGGGCAGCGCCGGTGTGACTATTTGGGATGTGCACTTCATATCTCTCACACATCTTTCATCCAGACTATGAATTGTTTTTTGGGAATTTTAGAACCATGTTCATTCTACCCAAGTCATCTGGGCATGTGGATGTATCGGTGTGACTAACGCCCTTCTCTCTCTGTCTCTCTCTCTCTCTCTCTCTCTGTATCTCTCTCTTTGTATATCTCTCTCTGTATCTCTGTGTGTGTTACCAGGGCCAGGTGGAGATCGAGGACCAGGTGGAGGGGCTGCAGTACGTGTCGGAGAGGTTCAACTTTGTGGACCTGAGTCGCGTGGCCATCCACGGCTGGTCCTACGGCGGCTTCCTCTCCCTCATGGGCCTCATCCAGAGGCCCAATATCTTCAAGGTGAGACGCGCCACAGTAAAAGGCACCACTCCTGAGACAACAGAATACTAGAATCTCTAGATCTCAACTGGGCCGAGGCTCATTCCACAGAGTTGCATTACCTTCCCTCTACTATTTCCTTCTCCTTAAAATCCGAGTGGGCTGGATTGATTATGGATAGATTGAACCATAGATGGGATAGGTTTGATTTAAGTGTGGTATTCTGGATAGATGTAGTTTTCCCGTTTGTCCTCATGGTGTCGCTGTGGGTTACACGTCATTCCACACTGCAGTTCTCACAGTAGTCTTAGCTCACGGTGCCTGTCCTTAGTGGTACTGCTCTACACATCACGGTGGTGAAGATCAACAAGAGTATATCTCTCTCACCACCACTTCAGGGGTAAAAGGGGGCCTATTCAGGCTCTTGTCAATATGTACATTACTGCTTGACAGAAATCGGGCTTCATTGAACCATGAAACGGCAATGAAGAGAAGTTTAGACATGCGACTACTCACTGCATGCCACCTGAACAAATTCCCACAGGCATCCCATCTTCTCAAACGCTGCTCGACCTGTCGTGTTGCGTTAACCGCTAATCCTGGAAATTAGCGCAAACTGAAGTGTGACATTTTGTTGTTTCAATGTGTCAATGTCTTAATTGTGTCTTTCCCAATGGAGGCTGTGGAGGGAGAAATAGCAGGACAGGCTATTCTAAAAAAAAACTAAAAAAACAATCCCCTTCATCAATCTACACACTACCCTTTAATGACAAAGAAAACCCTTGACTTTTTCCACATGTTGTTACGTTACAGCCCCATTCTAAAATGGATGAAATAATATTTTCCCCTTCATCAATCTACACAATACCCCATAATGACACATAAAAAAACGGGTTTTAAAATTTGTTTGCAAATGTATAAAAGGAAAGAAACTGAAATATGACATTTACATAAGTATTCAGACCCTTTACTCTGTACTTTGTTGAAGCACCTTTGGCAGCGATTACAGCCTCAAGTCTTCTTGGGTATGACACTACAAGCTTGGCACCTGTATTAGGGGATTTTTTGTGATGACCCTACTGAAAATAAATAAACAAGTAAAATAAATTAGGAAAAAATGGCAATGTTGTTGTTCCTTTCAGGTGGCCATAGCGGGTGCCCCGGTGACCGTGTGGATGGCGTACGACACGGGCTACACGGAGCGCTACATGGATACTCCTGAGAACAATCCGCAGGGCTACGAGGAGGGCTCCGTGGCTCTGCACGTGGACAAGCTGCCCAGCGAGTCAGTCCCGGTTTACTGCACTCTACAATTGAACGAATCCAAGAAATAAGAATAGCCTACTTATCTATCTATATATATACTGTAGATAACACTTTTGTAGTCTGGGTATAATGGTAGGCCCTCGGTCAGATGTCGGCATTGTAACATTTATCGCACAATTCTGTTTTACTTTCCATTTTGTTAATCGTTGTTGGTTAAAAACGGGCATGGGTTTTGAGCAAAAAATGTCTTGGCTCAAATTTCAAGGACAAATGGGATGTTATTGAGTTTCACCATAGACATTTCTACAGGGGCGCAACTTGGTTTTAGAAGTGGGGGACACATTTATTTTTTTATCCAGTCGGATAAACACTCCAAACAGCCTCTCCGACTGCTCGGAGGCGTCCGCATGGTCCTAAAGCACACCATTGCCTCATTGTTTTTTAAAATCACATTCCAATGATAAAACTGCCGGGGACAAAAATGCAATTTCAGAATGTGGTGGGGGGGACATGTCCCCCTCGTCCCCAGTGAAAGTTGCACACCCTTTATACATCTGTATACATTTTTAAAACCCAGGATATACTTACTATTGTATAGTATACTTTTTTTTTTAAAGGGGGCAACATGATAATTTAACCTATTTTTATGTCCATTTCCATCCCTTTGAAACCCTCTCCTTGTCCTCCCAGGCCAAACCGCTTGCTGATTTTACACGGATTCCTCGACGAGAATGTGCACTTTTTCCACACCAACTTCCTGGTGTCACAAATAATCCGTGCTGGGAAGCCATATCAGCTACAGGCTAGTATTTAACTTTTTCTACAATTTATTGATGCGTTTTTTCACATTTCTAGAATCAGCGTTAAAGGCAGGTTATGGATAACGTATAGTCACTGTGGGCCATAGGCATAGCAGCTTCTGCTGGATATAATCTTAATCACTTGGGTTGACGTAATGACAGTGCAATAACACAGTGCAGCTGTCAAATTAGACAGCTTTGCTTAAAACACTGTAGGGCCTCGATGTTGGAATGCAACAGTTGGGTAACTACTGTACACTCTGCATCAACTATCTCTACGCTACCCATATTATTTCCTCCCTAACATTGTTGCACAATTAGAGAAAATACTGCTACAGTCTCTTCCATGTGCTGTCAAAGTGGGGCCCAGAAGCATATACTGGTATGCGCCTATATAGCATGAAGCCAACGTCTTAATTTATGACTAAACTGTCACTTAAAAATGAAAGCCAGCAGACCAGAAAGTTGGGCCTCTTTATTACTATACAGCTTCTTGGTGTGAATGGGTTTCAGGGAATATTGCGTTTTCAGAACATTGCAGATTGTATGTAGCTGGAGTCACATGTGCTGTACAGTATGTGCTGAAGCAGTATGTACTGAAGCAGGAATTGGTGGTTGATTTTCCTCTGTTGTTTTGCAGGTCTACCCCAACGAGCGACACAGTATTCGCTGCCCAGAGTCAGGAGAACACTATGAGATCATGCTGCTGCACTTTCTACAACAATACCTCTGAAACCGGGGTGAACGTCCCCCCCCCCCCCCCGATAACCCCTCAACCTTGGCATAGAGACCTCGCACTCTGCAGCCACACCCATCCACCCCACATTTACCGTGAACTGGAGATCTCACTCAATTATACCTCCACCTCTTTCCCTCTCTCTTTCTCTGTTGCTTGCTCTCTCCCTCTCTATTTCTCTGTTGCTTGCTCTCTCTCTCTCCCATTCTTCCTTTCTCTCGCCCCTACATTAGGGTGGGGGGTATGGTTAGGTTACCTAAGGTGATCCAAGGCAGTGTTATCAAGTTTCACCGTGGAATGAAAGGAGGACAACATTATCTGGAGGCTGGGCCGCAATCACTCTCCCTTGTTTTCCTCTTCTCTGGAACCATGATTGTTTTGCCAAATGTTTTTCTTTTTCCTACATTTTATTCACTCAAGTCCGTAGTAGGAGTGGGGTTCCTCAAACATGAAATGGAATCTATACAGACAGACAGACAGACAGAATATAGCTATAATACTTACTGTGAGTTTAAGCCTTGGAGGTGGTGTGTAATGGCTAGAGGAAGAAACCCTGCCTCTAATTGCATTCATTAACTATTTTAAGTGTGTATTGTTCAAATAAAATATTTGTATGGATTCTTATTTTATAATGAGTGTCAAACGAAGTCACTCATTGATATAAAGTCATTTTTGCGCCCTTTCTCTAATCTCGCCTCATTGCTCAAGGTGTCGGCTTGCCTTCTGAAGATACAATATTTGCCAAAGTACTTCTGACTTCTGATCATGCTGTTATTTTCTTTTTTTACTGCAATAACGATGCAAGTGTGAGCAGCCGAGTCTTAAACAGCTTTTTACCACCTGAATAAAATTTATACATGACGATGAATAAATGTATAATGAAATCTCCGCTCTTTGTTGTTATTTCATTTATCACAGAAGAACATGAACAAAGATAGATGGATGGATGGATAGATAGATATATAAACATGCTTCAATGTCTCATATTGTACATGATAACAAGCTGAGTGTCATGGTCAACTACAATGTGATAGATATCTTAAACACAGTGAAACTACACTCCATCTCTGGGCTATTCATCTTTCCATGTGAACAGGTATTTTCCTATTTGACCCTCCTAGTTTGTTGCAGAGCGGGAAAGACATCTCTTCTCCCTTTGGAACAGTAAGCACCTTTGTAATCATTGAGTACTCATGCATCCACCTTCCCTTTGGGAGGGGGACAGTTGCCATGGCCACCAGGGATCTACGCTTGTGTTTTATAGATGAGCTTGCTGGGAGCAAGAGTGCTTGAAAGTGATTGACGCTGCAGATGCCTTGATGTTACTGAGTAGACTCTGCTGTCCATGTGGACCACCGCACGAAGCTTTGGTAGCCATTTTGAGAACCCGTTTCAGAGGGTGAGACGTTCAAATGCAGCTAGAAATAGGACCTCACCCTTTATGAGTGAAGTCGAATTTATTTATTTATTTATTGCAAATGGATAATCAAAGTAACGGTTTACCCGTTGGCTATTATTATTGATGAAAACGACAACATATTTGATTTGCCATCCTCTATGAAAAATGCATCTCAATAGTTTATTTTCCATGTATGCATGATCCCTACCGGAAAGTGAATTTTGACCCTTGAAAGTCAGAATAATAGCCTGATTGTCACAGCAAGAAAATGACCAATTGGCTAGAATCACATCGGCACCCAGGCAGAATGCCATTTGTTCTGCCCTCGAGGCAGAACTGCCCTCAGAACAAGATTGAGTAAGGAAAACTCCACTGAGCTAGAATTTGATAGAGGTCAATCACAAACAGCGGGACATTGGGCATTGGATGTCCCTTCCTGTCACTCACTCTCTCTCTGAAGGTGTTAGAAAGCACATTAGCAGTAAGCCTGACACCTGACCAGATTTATCAGAGGTGTGAGACATTGAAGTTGACGGAAGGAAGCCACTGGACCTAGCTTGTTTTAAGATGACTTAGCTGTTAATTCTGGGGAATACAAGAGGTCCACGTGCATGGTGCTTCTAAGACACTATGCACTGATATTGTTAAAACGTGTCTCTGTCTCAACCTAGGGAAAGTTGTTTGCTTTCCCTCAGGTATTCCATCCAGATTTTATGAGTGGCTGCAATGTAAGGCAAATTGGGGAAATATTATGTTTCCTCACTGTGGTGGAAAAATGTGAATTGCAAGCCAAGAGCCAGGGCGTGTGCTCTCACTACTTTTACGATGATGGAATGGCTTCAGGACTGCAGTCGTGATAAAATGCAATATTATCAAGCCCGGTAACATGCAAATAAATAATAGAAATTGAGGCAAAAAAATACCACATTGATTTGATAATAAGCACGTTTGAACTCAGCTCTGTATCAGCTCAATTTCAGTCAATACCGCTAATTGGAGGAACCCTTACTCAGCCTTACTTTGTAAAAGCAAACATACCTTGACACAGCAGCCCGTCCCTGTTCAGCACTATGACACGTTTATCTCTGTAGTTTGTTTGTGGGGAATCTTCACATTGGGAACCATTGCTAGTAGAGATGGGGGACGCAGCTAGTAGAGTTAGGGCCTGTCTCTTGGCTGTGGGGCGCAGTGCAAGGCAAGCTTAAGCACAGCCAGGACATTCCTCTATCACCTGTTAGCCAGGCAGTATGCCAGGATCTGATTAACCCTCTGTGTGTGAATGGGATGGATTAGTTAGCTAGTCTGCTTATCCATTTTCCAATCAAGTATCTCATGCTGACCTACCATCTGTGTTGGATGGAAGTTTAAGACTATGTTCATTTGACTGTTTTCGAGTTGGCTACCCTAGTCTGCGGAGGTACTGCAGCAGGTCCGCGATCTTACTTATTTCTTTGGGGGAAATATTTTGGGGAATTTATGTGAAAAAATGATCATTTTTATGAATTTCGCTAGCTACAGCAGAATACCATTGTGGATGCCATTTAGGAAGGAAGTTAGAGGTTGTTTAACTAGCATTGGCACAATTGGAAGTCTAAAGGAACAGTTTAGCACGCTAGCTGTTCCTGTTCATCCGACTAGATTTTTTATTTATTTAACCTTTATTTAACTAGGCAAGTCAGATAAGAACACATTATTATTGACGGCCTACCCCGGCCAAACCCTCCCCTAACGACGATGGGCCAATTGTGCGGCGCCCTATGGGACTCCCGATCACGGCCAGTTGTGACACAGCCTGGGATCAAACCAGGGTCTGTAGTGACACCTCTACCACTGCACCACTCGGGAGCCCATTTAAAGGGCGTCATTGCCAACATCTCGAAATCCCTTAATATGGAGGAACTTGCAATCATTGGAGCTGATTACTGGTTTTTTTTCTTTATAGAAAAGTCTTAGGTGGGCAGTCTGTGGTAATTTTCAGGATGGAAAAACTATTTCAGTATCAACTTAAACGACCAAAACCAGATAGAAAGCATGCAATAAAGATATTGAACTATACATATTTAAAAAAAATTATACTTTGAGAACAATAAATTAAAAGGGAGAATCGAGCATTTAGGGCATATGCCCATTGATTTTGATATGTTTGAGCACAGGCGCACAGCGTTAGCCATGGCAAAATGCATAAATTGCAGGAAATCGGCTTTAGAACTGCAACATTTTCTCTCAGCTCAGTGGAAATGTGTAGAATTGCAGAAAATGTGCTTTACAACAGTAAAATCTCTCCCATGCCAAGATAGTTTTCATTTAAAAAATTTTACTAGAAAAGTGTCTATTCATTTCAAAATGTTTTACTTCTACTTGCCATTATCATTCACCTGATGATAAGCCAAGACGTTACTTTTTTTTTTTTGCTAACATATGTTGAGGTCCCTGGGCAAGAAAAGTTTGAAAACCCCTGGGCTACAATGTTCATTTGACTAGTTGTCAAGTTGGCTACCATATTCATTTGACTGTTTCTGTGTTGGCTACAGATGTTCATTTGAATGTTTTTGAGTTCTCTGACATGTTACTTCATTCTGACCATTGGCTCACTTCTGGTTTTGTATTTACAGCTGCATCAGTGTGTTTGATCAAAGATCAGACAAAGTATTATTCTTTAAATCATTTTTATTGGCTGGTTGAAGCCAAAAATCAGTTTATTTTCTCTTTAAACATATTTTTTTTTTTTTTTTTTTTTTTAAACAACTGAAAAACATAAAATAGACTATATAAATTACAAACAGACAATACCAGAAATATATAAAGATTCTTTAAAGCTTTTAAATAAAGGGAAAAAACTAAAAGTCATCGACAAGAACACTAGAGAATGTTACAACAGGTTGCAGTAAAGGTTCTGAAGAGACAGTCAATATTCATTCATCATACAGAAAGAAATGACTCTGGTCATTTAAAATGCAGTCAATATGACTGAGGAATAAAACATCTCCACGAGAACACAACAGTGGAGCAGGAGCTTACTTTGATTCAAAATAAAACTGCAGGAAAAAAAATAATAAAAAAAAGTGACTTTGTACAAAAGGCTGGAATTGTGTTTGCTCCATAGAGAAACAGGGAAATGTAGACAAAGAAACCACCATTGTTGAAAAATACTTTGTCTCATTACATACTGTAATTCTAGTTTACATTGATTATTTAATTTACATAATGCCTTTGAATAGCTAATGCCATTACGTTCATGTGGAAAACAACGAATTGTTTCAGTCACCATTTGGTCCATACAATCGGATTAATAAACTCCACAGTTGCCCCACTTGTACAACTGTAGTGGAGGGCAGTGTTCATGCTGACAATACTGTATTCTAGCTAGATGTCACTGCTCAACATCTGGGAGAGCTCTTGCATTTAAAAACATCTGTCAGATGGGTCTCCACATGTAGAAAATGCGTAGTTTCTTGGAACAGAGAACACATGTTGGAACTCGCCTCATTCTGTTCCATTAATTTCTACTAAGGCTGATGCACGTGTACTTCTTCACTTCTTAAAACAGACATTTCTGCATTGGTCGGTTGCGTCTCTGGCCGAGAGACTTGAAGACTTTCGAAAAACAAAGCTTTGGAAACATGGATCCCATTCAACTATGAGTTCGTTTGGCTTTTATGATGGCCTTGGCTCCGTTGGAAGTCTCAGTGGGTGAGGCCTGGGATGAGCAGGTAGCTAACCTAACTCGTCGGCCAACCACCTCTGACGGTGTTTCAATTTAAGAAGAGAAAAGTTGGAAGACTGCTGTGTCTCTCCTCTACGACTTGTTCTCGATGGCGATGGGTGCGATCATCATGACGGTGGTCTTCAGGGGATAGTATCGGCCACGCCAGGTCTTCCAGAAGACCCCCTGCTTCCTCTGATGCCTCTGCTTGGGAGGAGGGCTCATGAAGTAGCGGCCGTTCAGGTTGGAGCGTCCGCAGTTGCTGAACCACCAGCCACCTGGAGAAAGAGAGCAAACATCTGGTTAGATTGGCATTGGTGCTACATTCCCAATTTGAGTTATTGAGAGATACATCTTAAGACCTCAAGATCAAATTCGGACAAAAGGTTACTTTGAACTTGGATAAAGAGGCGACGTACCAGAGAGGTGTTTGGCGCAGTTGGTGTCGTTCTTCTGGTCATTGTCTTGGTCGCGGGTGGAGAAGGGCAGGCCGGAGGCTTCGGTGGCCAGGGAGCTCTCTAGGTTGCCGATGGAGGTCTCCTGGATGTGGAGCGCGTAGTGGCTCTCCTCCCCGCCCAGACGGATGGGGTACTGGACCGTCTCAGAATCGTCCATCCAGTCGGAAAACTTGACCTTGAGGGTGTAGTCCGTGTCTTTGGCCACGGCGTGCATCTTCTCAAGACCAAGCCAGAACTCACCTAGTGAGAGAGAGATTAAAAAAAAAAGGGTTCAGACCTAATCAGTGGCTGTGGCAGCGTGTGCAAAGTCTGCATACATGTGTCCAGCTATCTCAGTGTCTTCGTTCATTTAAAAGATCTGATCGTAACGAGGCCGGTAATCACTTAATGGAATAGAACATGTGATTTGGTCACTTCGGGCACCTAAAGCCACCAGTGTCATTAAAGCTGCAGATTAGATGGTTGTTTGTGCCAAACCTGCCATATCAAGATCCACCTGATCCCTCGATCTTGACATCTACAATCCTGTATAAGTGTTAGTATCAATACTTGTTAATCAAACTGAACTGGGAGGTTTTCGGGTCAAGAGCGCTGCGCTGTACTGTTCTATGCTGTGGCTACAGGTGGTACTGTCCGAACCTCGGCGTAACCTCGCTAGCTAGCGCCAGTGGAATTTAGTGAGGGAGATGATAAGAGGATTTATTTACCATTCAGACTGCCAAAGCCGCTCTGGTAGGCCAGCCATAGCTGGTCAAAGTCAACTGAGCCATTCTGGCGCCTCTGGATCACAGTCCAGCCACCTTCTGTAGAGAGGAAAGAGGAAGAGTAGTTGGATTAGTCTTGACCATGAGCAATTTACTACAGCCAATTGTCATACATGTAGTCATACAATGTGTTTAAAAACTAAGCTATAGGGAAACCTTATACGGTGACTTGTCCCTATAGGGGCTTCTGAGCTATCCTTTTGCCTGAAGATAAAGATTGGTTGTTGGACTAGTTAACAATTGCTAGTTAAGCCCTGTAAATAGAACACAAGGGTATAACCCTGGCTAACTCCACTTACCAGCTGTCATTTCGCAGCAGACTTCAAAGGATTGGTAGTTTAATGGCTGAATGGTGTACACGCCGCTGGCCGTCTCACCTTTCAGGAACAGCTCATGGCAATCGGAGGCCATCTCTGAAAGAACAAAGACAAAAATACAACATGGTTCACAAACAGTTTGTCCACACCGTATCTCAAATAGTCAGTATCAGTGCACGTCCTCTACACTGGAACAAATAGAAATAAACATAAAAATACATTCTTTATGATTAATTCAACTAGAAAATAAAAACTCTTGGCACTGTTTTCTACTGAGAGACTTGACACTTGTAGGGACATTATTGGAGAACATGTCTACCTTTCACTTAATAACTAGGTCAGAGTTTCAGGAATCAGGACCCATCTGGTTTCCCTATCTGGGATCCAGCGGAGGAGCTTAAAGAGGACGGGCGCATTGTTATTGGCTGAAATGGAGTTAAAGGAACGGAGGCAAACATTTTTTATTTTGGTAGGCAACTAGGCAAGTCAGTTAGGAACACATTCTTATTTACAATGACGGCATACACATGTAGGCCGTCATTGGAATCAAACATGTAGCTTCCATACGGTTTCATTTACTCCATTTCAACCATTACAATGAGCCCCTACTCCTATAGGTCCTCCCACCAGCCTCCACTGCTGGGATCCCGATCATTGACTTCTCCATTGTAGCTCTCTGGGTCTATGAATGCTTGCGAATAAGAAGGGGCCTTATCGTGAAGTGGGTTTATCAATAGTTGGATACCCTAACACAGAAAGCGTTAATGTGTTGTGCCCTAGTCCGAACTGCCTCATGTTTACTACTAAGCTCCTTGCTTAGTAGTAAACATGACCTTTCTCCCAGTTCCCAAGCAAACTTCCACCTCAGCTGCCTTGCAACTCGCATTCCTCTACCCCCTTCTGTCCTCAGTCTCCCCCTCCTCTCCTGTTTGTCACACCTCCCTCACATGCACAGCAGCCAGTCAGTGACATAGAAATGCATGGCCACTGCATGCAAAGGGAATGCTCAGAGAGTGCTAGGAGCATGCTGTCGCTATTATGGGATAGAGACAGTTAACAAAAGGCCTGGGGGGCCCATTGGATGTAATGTGCCTGATAAGGCATGAGTTGGTGCACAGCACAACCTTAGTGTTTTCCAGAAAATAGTTCACGTTTATATGATGCTGACTTGAGAGATACTGCATATGTTTATCAGCTATGATGCTCTTTGTCTGCACCAATCGCCTAAACTATGATTCAAGATTTAATTGGGACCAATCAATCAATATTGGTTTGACTTGGTTGATATTTGTTTTCAAGTACAAACATGAGCGCCGACCACGGGACCGCAACACATCACTCTTCTGGAATGACCCTTCTAGGCGAGACATGAGCTCTATTGATTAGCGACGGGTAGTTGTGATTTGACTTGCGGTCAGGGGGTTCTCCTCAACTTTGGCACACTTCCATTCATCTACGCCTGAAGAGGCGGGGGTCTACGAGGATGGGGAGCTGGAGGAGCGATGGAGGGGAGAAGGTGGACAGCTGTCTTCTCTGACAGATCTGGGGGAACGGTTGGACATTCCTGAGGGATGTGCGATTATTTGTTTTATGGGAAGGAGTACAAAGTGGAGAGCTGGAAGGATGGAGCAAGGCAGTCAGTGTCATCAAAACAACAAAGGATGTGTGTGCAAAGTTCACCAGACGAAGTTAGACCACCTCCATTTTCTTTTAGGACTTTTTTCTGTCTCTGGCCCAGAGAACCTAATCTGAAGAACATAGCATACTAGATTTGGAAATTCCCCACTTCCCCTCCCCGAGCTCCGTCAGATTTGTAATCCCTCGGTGATCGGGGTCTATTGTGACCCTGAGATAACACTGTCCGAGACTGCTGAACTCTCCCGCAATTGAAGTCCAGCCAGAGGACTTGTTTCTTTTATAACATTCCTAAAATCCTGCTGTCCGAACTTGCTGTGAGTGGACTCATTGTGTTCTGCTGAGCGACTGCATCTCCAGGATCACTTTTCAACTACTTCCTTTAGTGGCTATCAGACAGTGGGAAATATTTTTATATAACCACGAATGATGTTGCTTGTGATTGAGAGAGCGATACATTACTTGTTTTAACAGGCATTATGTTTAAATGGTATAACATTGGTACTTTCTTTTTCAATCAACTCTTGAGTCGGTCAATCACATATCTGACCAACACCCATAAAGTAACATGGTTTGCGTAGGTCACATTCAGAGGGATATATAACTAATCTAATGTCCTGTATAGTCATATTGATTCATTCATATCCCTTCATGCTGCATTTTTTGTGACCACCCCTCTGAGGACCACCCCTCTTAGCCCCAATCCTTGTTCCATTGCCAGAAACCATGATCCAACTCTGTACCGCCCTGATGAAAGCCCACATGATGAGTAGGCCACTGTAGTACATTTCAGATGGGAACAGATGCCTGACGTAGGTGTACTGTAGGTAGAGGAGATCATGATCACCTTCACAATTACTGTACTGCAGTATTGAGTAAGACAGGGTGTAGCCTAATGTAATGTACACTTCCTGATGTGATATTTTTCTTTATACTGTGAATACATGCTATTTTCTGTGAACCCAATGAAAACACCCAATGGGCACAGATGTCAGTTAATTTGAGTTGTCAACTAACATGAATTCAACCAAATAATGTCACAATGTCATTGGATTTAGGTTAAAAGTTGGGTGACAAAAATACAAAATGTCCTTATGTTGATGACTTTTTGCAAATCCAATCAGTTTCCCACATTGTTTCAACGTTATCACATCAAATATTTTGGTTGAATTTACTGGAAAAAAAGTCCCTAATGTCGCGTTCAAAACAACTGGGAAATCAGACATCTCCGAATTCTGTCTTCAGTGCGTTCAAGACAACTGGAAACTTGTGAAAAAACACGCCCCGACTGGGATTCATCAGATTGATTACTTGTCTGATGGAATCGCAATCACCTGTGCATAATTTATCGTGAGTTTTTGGCAGTAAAATGCGCGCATACAATAATCTGATGATTAAAGTTAATAGGCCTATACTTCACGTAATGTAGGGACAACTCCAGTTAAAGTTGACGGTTTAAGCATCTTACTGTCCCTAAGCAGATGGCATGGAACGGGAGGTCAGTCTTTGTCTGGGTGTCTTAAAAGTAAATTGAGTCAACACGAAGCTTGGTTTTACTTACCGATGGGTGAGTCGCGCTGCTCAATGCTACCATTGTGAACGGCCTCCTCTGGTTTACGCCTGAATGCTGGTCTCTCTTTTGTCAGCTGAATCTGAGTGAGCAAGAAAACAAAGCTTTAAATAATTCATACAAAACAATAGCATAAATCATGATAATGTTAAAATTTACTGTTCCATACCTGGTTTTGCAGGGTTCTGATGCGCACGTTCTGCTTGTCAAGTTTATCTTGCTGGAGTCGGATTCTGTTGACCAGGTCATCAATACGTTTATTCTGAGCTTCCAGCATCCACTGAAAGAAAAAAGAAAAGGTACCCTGTAAGTCTTTCTCCTGTGACTTAATTTTAAGTAGCCTAGGTTACTTATAAGGTTACTTATATAGCCCACCACAAAGCCGACATTGAACTACTAGACTATATCCAGAAAACAGAACTCATATCCTTCCGAGCACATGTCCAAAATCAACGCTGGCATTTGTATTTTCCAACCGGGTGATTTGGTTACATAACGCGGGGTTTTCCATCCCACAAAAATGGTCAGAACAAGAAATTATCTTTCGAGTTCAGGTGCTATTGCAGCTGTAAACCATTTATAAAATCAAGCGTGACATTTTCCTAAATTGGACCATGTTCCAAATATCACGGTTTAAAAATTAGGCGTGCAGCTCCTTTGTCTGGCAAGATTTTGCGTTCTCTGCACGTAGTCCAAGCTCTTCAGCACAATAGTAACACCCGCTGGCGTGCCTTCTATACAGTCCCAGTGACTCAAGGGTTTGCTGGAAATCTTTCTTTACTGTAATCTGAATATCTTTGGGTCAATGGAAATAACCCCAGACCAACTGTTCTTGTCCATCAAAGTGCATCACACGGCCCCCTCCACTTGTTTTTCTGAAGATGGGTAGTGGTAGCGAATAGGCAATTTGTCAAATTATTATGCAGGACTGATGTATAGTACTAGTAACCTACTGTATTAAGCATGACTTGATGTTAATCAATTCATATATTTGCTGTGTTGTTTTGTCATGGTAGCACAGTGAATGAATAGGCCAGGCTGTTTACTGTAAAAAAAAATTGGTAATGCCTTCATACAATTGAAGCAATCAGAAGTGATTGGATACAATGGCAACTGCAGAGAAGTAAGCTTACAAAAGTGGGAGACGTGCAGCAAATCAGCTTAGTCTGTGTCTTGTCAGTAATAGCTTTCTCTCAGGTCATTTGCGTTTCTTTCCTATCAAATGCACAATTTGTATTATAGCTTTTTCAAACAGAAAAACAAAGTATCACCAAATAGTCATGGATTCCCTCCTTACCTGAATGATGCGGGCATCGCTGTAGTTGCCTGCATTCATGTCGGGCAGCCCCTCTCCCTGTAGCATGCCGTCCACCTTCTCCTCCAGCTTGTTCATCCGCTCATCCACCCTCTTCCTCTCCTGCTGCATCTCCTCTGTCCTCTCCCTCAGCTCGGCCGTCACGTTGAGCACCTGGACTTCCCTGTCCTCCAGCCCCCGGGCCCGGGCATTCAGTGCATCGCCCTCCGCCTGCAACCTCTGACCCTCCTTGCCCAGGTCGGCCATGGTACCGTTGAAGGCCTTCAGCTTGGCAGTGATATCCCTCATCTGGCCCTTGGTCTTGTCCACATGCTCCTTGAGCCCCTGACCCAGCTGGAGCAGGCCGTGGGCGATCACGTTCACATCGTCCCACGCCGCATATTGCACCCTTTTCTCCTTCCCGCCAGTGGCCGAGCCTCCTCTCCTGTCAAAGGGGTTGCCGGTGGCCATCAGAATGACCAGGCACAGAGTCACAGTTACTAGTGTTGTCTTCATTGTCGCTTGCTTTCCTTTGTTTGTTGACTCAATTTCTTTGGTTGGTTTTATCCTCTGGTGGTTTGCAGAGGCACGCAAAGTGTGCACCCTTCCCTTTCCAGTTGGTTACTAGATCTCAAGATCCTACTTCTCTGTGCAGAGCACTTCGGTTTTATACTTTCAGAGCCCTTCAACTCCAGCCAGCTGGCTGATCTGATTGGCTGGCCGAGCAGAGGGGGGAGATCTGCTCTCTGGTTTCTCCCCCACTCTTTATGTCTAGAGGAGGACTGGGAGGGGAGCACATGATGTAACAATGAAGCTGGTTTCCATCAGTACCCTTAGAATACAGTAAAGAAAGAGGTTTCTGGCAAACCCTTGCACATTGCCATGCACGGCTGTATGATAAAGACAGCTTTTTCTGTGCAAACACATTAGGATGTATGGATTATCATAAGGATGTTAAACAGAAAGCCACTGTCACTATACTGTTTCTATCATTCAGTAGCCAGAAAGGGGTTCAGACTTGTCAGTGCACTTAAATTGACAATCAGACAGCTGAATGACAAAGGATAGATTGACTCACTTTGTGTCAACACATCATGATGAACATAATGATGTAACAAAGAAAGTGGTTCACATCAAACAAGATAGGAAAGCCATATAGGCTGATTTAAAAATAGATGTGTACTGAACAAAAATATAAATGCAACAATTTCAGATTTTACTGAGTTACAGTTCATATAAGGAAATCAGTGAATTTAAATACATTTATTAGGCCCAGATCTATTGATTTCACATGACTGGGCACTGGTGCAGCCATGGGTGAGCCTTGGAGGGCATAGGCCCACCCACTTAGCAGCCAGGCCCAGCTAATCACAATGAGTTTGTCCCCCACAAAAGGGCATTATTACAGACAGAAATACTCCTGGTCTTTTCTTGTCCCCAGCACAAGGTGCACCTGTGTAAGGATCATGCTGTTTAATCAGCTTCTTGATATGCCACACATGTCAGGTAGATGGATTATCTTGGCAAAGGAGAAATGCTCACTAACCGGGATGTAAACAAATTTGTGCCCAACATTTAAGAGAGAAGCTATTTGTGCAAATGGAACATTTCTGGGATTTTTTTATTTCAGCTCATGGGACTAACACTTTACATGTTGTGTTTTTAAAAATTTTGTTCAGTGTATATTCAGGGGAACCAATTGAGACAAACAACTTACAATATAAAACAGCAAAAAATGAACTACAGGACAGAGCAGATACAGACACACCACATCTCAACAACACAAATAAAACACCACAATCAAAGCAAAACCTCAGGGAATTCATCCCTCATCAGTGTTCTAAACTGAATGCACCAAGGATTCTAGATTGAACGGTTCGCCTTAACTGACGGCTGCTCTACCTAGGTTGATAGAGACACGAGGGACCTCGAGTTAACCAACCCTGTGAGCGGGTTTGGTGGCCAGTATTTTTCTACTTTAACAGAGAAGTGAGATATGTTGCAAGTTTGTGCACAAGACCTTTGTCAACAAAAAGGGAGAAGTGACGTGAGCCACGGGAATTAAGAGGTCTAGCCGACCTTCTAATAAAGGATGCAGCGATGAGTATTTAACCTGTCACCTGTGATTGATACTGACATCGATTTCTTTGTTGTTGATCATGTGTTATCGGGTGACTTGACCGTAATATAACAATGACACAAGTTACCATTATTTCCCATAAGATAAGAAAAGGGTTTTAGGTAAATCAGTGGTTTTAAACAACTCAATGTTACATAGCATATTCATTTGCATAGTTAAGAATTTGGCAGAATATATGCAGTTTGGGAATAAACATTGTCTTGCTTCCTCCATAAAGAAAAATAACTGCTTGTACTTCATTTACTGAAGCACTTCTTAACAAACTCCGTGTAGATATTAGCGCTTATTAGAAAACGCATCCATCAAAGTACAGGGGGGGCTTTTTTGGGGGCTTTTTTTCTACGACAGTGTTACCTGAGTCAGCTTAATCATGTGGCTGGGATAGAATGATACCGATTGCGGTTGTGTGAATTCATTGGCAATATGTTGGACGTCAGGGGGAACGTGCTGTATAATTTTGCCTGGAGTGCTCCTCTTTAGGCCTGCTGTGAGGCAGGAGCAGTGTGAGAATTAGGGGAAAGTTCACCACAGAGAATGCCTACATTATATGGTAATTCCCAAGGCCCAGAATTAACTGCTGGGGAGCAAGTAGGCAATTCATGAGCTGGGGCCAGACCACAAAGAAAAGGAGTTAACCCTCTCATGTCCGTGGTGGAGGCTAAGTAGGTGAAAGGTAACTGGGAGACTTCCTACAGTGCTTGGCAGTGAAACTCGCTTCAACGGAACTGTACATCCTGGACCAAAAATCCATTCGTTTGATAAAGGCTCAGGGACTTTATGAAGACGGTCAAATAACTTTTTGTTTCAGCAAAACAAACAGGCTTTTGTTTTCCAATTTTAGGAAGGATATAGACTTACTGTAAACAAGAACAAGAATGTAAACCGTTTGCTTTGGTATCATTTGCTTACCAAAATTAGTGGCGTAGCCAGAAATTTGTTGGTGGGTGGGCCTGCAGAAATGTGGATGCACCCCCCCCCCCCCACACACACACACACAATTTGTTGGGCAAAGAGAAACATGTTTTATATTTCAATTATAGGTGGGTTGTTGACTGTGATAAAGGCACTGGATTATGAGCGGTCTTGTTTGCTAAATGAAGTATGCAGTGACATGCAGTGAGCTTGGTTCTATCTGCATAAAAAAAAGATTTCTTGACAGCCTTGTTATGTTCAATGTCCTTTTAGTGTGTGTGTGTATATATAGTACTCTAAATATATCCCTATTCAAGTTCAAAATGATGCATATAGAACCTTATAGTCCCAAGCTCTCGTTTTGGTGCATATAGCTTTAGAAGCACAGTGACATATGCCTAAATGCAGTCACATTCGTGACTTATTGGGGGTGTGGCTTTCAGCTAGTTTTTCTTAGTGAGTTCCTGGCAAGTTCACGTGTCATGTTATATTTAATCAAATCTGACTAACCCAGTGCACTGGTTGCTATGAATTCTATCTGATGGTGTTTGCATGTTTAAGTAAAAACACAAATAACGTCCTATTTGGAACATAACTTCTCTATTTCATTGGGTGGGCCTGGTTCCCCAGTGGGTTGTGCCTACGCCCATGCGGTAAAAGTTATCTAATATGATTTATAAGGTCAGAGTTACTGACAGAGACTATTTGAAAGGAAACAGATGTGTTGCTGAAAGCTTTTGAAAAGCTAACAAACCCCCCCCCCCCCCCCCCCCCAAAAATGGAAAAGCTGAGAAGTGTTTTGTTTCTGGCAGGAACATGCAATAACAATGTAGCCTAACCACAAACGTGTGGTCGTATCTCAAGACCAGAAATATCAAAATAATGTTGCGAACACAAATTGAACAAAAATACTCACTGGTTACTGATTTGTATATGGAAAGAATATGCATGTGTTTCATTACAGATGGAGGGAAGGGAATTGACGGGTGTAAAGGGCTAGAACAGAGTTCTGCATTTGGGGACTGGAAGGTTCCCGTAGCCTTCTACTGCCTTTTTGCTGGTGCACGCACCGCACGTCGTGCCTGGGCCAGCTGACGTCTGAGACACCGCAGTTTTTTTTTTAGAAGCCAGAGGAAGTGACCCACTGCATACTGTACTAATGTGGTTCTGCAAGTCAACAGGTTATTTCATAAGTAGTTGTTTCACCGGTAATGTGACTGATGGACTGTGTCACGAACCACAGACTGTTCTAACCACAGAAGCGTCATTCAGTCAGTGTTAGAAGTTGGCTTTAAATATGTTTATACAGTTGAAGTTGGAAGTTTACATACACTTAGGTTGGAGTCATTAAAACAAATTTTTCAACCACTCCACAAATGTCTTGTTAACAAACTATAGTTTTGGCAAATCGGTTAGGACATCTACTTTGTGCATGACACAAGTAATTTTAATAACAATTGTTTACAGACAGATTATTTCACTTACAATTCACTGTATCACAATTCCAGTGGGTCAGAAGTTTACAAACAGTAAGTTAACTGTGCCTTTTAAACAGCTTGGAAAATTCCAGAAAATGATGTCATGGCTTTAGAAGCTTCTGATAGGCTAATTGACATAATTTGAGTCAATTGGAGGTGTACCTGTGCATGTATTTCAAGGCCTACCTTCAAACTCAGTGTCTCTTTGCTTGATATCATGGAAAAATCAAAAGAAATCAGCCAAGACCTCAGAGAAAAAAATTGTAGACCTCCACAGGCCTGGGTCATCCTTGGGAGCAATTTCCAAACGCCTGAAGGTACCACGTTCATCTGTACAAACAATAGTACGCAAGTATAAACACCATGGGACCAGTCAGGAAGTTAAAGCTTGGTCGCAAATGGGTCTTTCAAATGGACAATGACCCCAAGCATACTTCCAAATTTGTGGCAAAATGGCTTAAGGACAACAAAGTCAAGGTATTGGAGTGGCCATCACAAAGCCCCGACCTCAATCCTATAAAAAAATTATGGGCAGAACTGAAAAAGCGTGTGCGAGCAAGGAGGCCTACAAACCTGACTCAGTTACACCAGCTCTGTCAGGAAAATCATTCTCTTTACTATTATTCTGACATTTCACATTCTTAAAATAAAGTGGTGATCCTAACTGACCGAATATGGAATTTTTACTAGGATTAAATGCCAGGAATTGTGAAACTGAGTTGAAATGTATTTGGGTAAGGTGTATGTAAACTTCCGACTTCAACTGTATAGATGTTTTCCCGTGTTGCTGGTGATTGTCGATATTTAGTTGGTTTCTTATTTGGGGATGTTTATCCCCCATGGGTCCAATATATTTTGGGCAGTGATTGAGAGAGGAATGATACCTCAGGGGATGTAATTACCATTCCACAAATAAACATGTACAGTAGATTAATACCTCAAGCCTTATCTTTATCATGCTTAATAAGTTGTTTCCAGGAAGAATCACCATACTCTTTAACATGGTCCTGCATAACAAAACAAGGTTCTCTTGATTTGAGTCTTAATTACATTATGGAAGAGAACCAGCATACAAAATACAAAACCAGTGAAGGAAGCAATCAATAGTCTCCGTCAATAGTTATAAGCAGGACATTCCTAGGACAGACTAAACAGGAGTTTAACTAAGCAAAGTCAAGGATGCTGGAGGCTACGGGAATATGACGCATTCCAGCCGTCTGTGACTGATCACCGGAACCACAACTACAGCTGCTTATTCAATTTCAAAATGGACGTTCCCCCAGCATGACAACCTTTAACCTAGATTCCAAATGCAGAACATTTGCACAGCCAACTGAAGGAGAAGCATCCAGCTGCAGATTATGCGTGCTTCTCAGATGTTATTTTAGCATCTCACAGCAGAGATCCTTTTAAAGTGTAAATTCAGCCATGCTTGCTTCCCCCTCAGGACTTAGTGGTTTGGCGGGCCCAGGCAGAGGCCAGCTTTTAATGGGTTAAAAGGTATTATTGTAAAACTGTAAAAACATATTACCTTTTAATGTGCCATGAACACAACCAGTCATGATATTTTCATCTGATTTGTCAAACGAAACCTGCTTTTTCAAGTGATATCTTCTCACCTTCATCAAAAATGATTCCAGCATCTGAACAGTGTACTGTGCACCCGCCAACGTTCCTTCAATTTGCAAGTGTCTGAAACTTTAAATGTTTTTTTTTTTTAATTTCACCTTTTATTTAACCATGTAGGCCAGTTGAGAACAAGTTCTCATTTACAACTGCGACCTGGCCAAGATAAAGCAAAGCAGCGCGACAAAAACAACACAGTTACACATGGGATAAACAACCGTACAGTCAATAACATAATAGAAAAATCTGTATACAGTGTGTGCAAAGGAGGTAAGGCAATAAAATAGGCCATAGTGGCGAAGTAATTACAATTTAGCAGTTAACACTGGAGTGATAGATGTGCAAGTGGAAATACTGGTGTGCAAAAGAGCAGAAAAACAAATATGGGATGAGGTAGGTAGTTGGTTGGATGGGCTGTGTAGAGCTGCAGCAGGGCCAGTTGCTGCGGGGAGTGCAGAGCTGTTGGCCCGGGGTTGGTGTAGCCAGGTGGAAAGGATGGCCAGCCGTAGAGAAATGCTTATTGAAATTCTCGATTATTGTGGTGACAGTGTTTCCTAGCCTCAGTGCAGTGGGCAGCTGGGAGGAGGTGCTCTCATTCTCCATGGACTTTACAGTGTCCCAAAACTTTTTGGAATTAGTGCTGCAGGATGCAAATTTCTGTTTGAAAAACTATTTCACCGGAGAAAGCATCTTAGCGAGCGAAACAGCGCCCCTCTGTCTTACTATATGTAACCCATGTATCTGGTGCTGTCTGGCCAAAAAGTGACATGTCATACTCTTTCTGGCCAAACAGCATCAGACACATGGGCTACACATACATGTCCTCTGCCTTGACAGCGATGGCAGTATTAACAGCACCACCTGTCTTTTTATGGAAGAAATGCGTTGGGGGGACCTCAAGCGGGGAAATTGAGGCATGAGGCAATTTCCTCTTCTGCCTAATGGTAAGTCTGCAACTGCCTTCATGTTAGCAAGCAGGCTAGATAGTGCTTGGTATCAACAGCCAATCCAGTAGGGGCTGGAAACTACAGTGAGCTTCGATTGGTCAATAGCGACACGATGTCGCAGAGTATTTGCATGAAGTTCAGCTTTCCCCAGCTTTGGTCCCGTCCTGTTCACGTCCCTCACTCATGCTCGAATTTGCCCAACGGTCGCCCGCCCACTTTGCTTCCTTCATTGAAAATGGTCATCGCCCTGAATGTGCTATGCCATGTGGATCTCTTGTGTTAGTTGGTATGTTCGGTGTGTGTGTGTGCGCAACCTGAACTCGCAACGTCTTCCAGGGCGGCCGTGTGCTATGCGCGTACCAGTTGTGCGCACTAGCTCTGCTACAGGATGTTATATTAGTGCGTTTAGTATTGTAGTGGTCCAAGTTGGGAGAACAATGACTGTATATATGAAGTGGGAGAGCTATCTAGCTATGTGTTCAGGATGAATTTAGTTTGGATAATGTTTGGACACAATGTTAACACCAAATCACTACAACCAAGCAATCACTGTTGTGCTTTAGCTGTCACCTTGATAAATTGGCTAAACTGACTAGCTAGTAGCTTAGCGGCTAGCGAGCAGCTAGCAGCGCCAGCTAGTACTACCACAGATAGAACAATGAGCCAGATGTTTCACTGGATGTATAAATCTGAAGCATCCGGTTGGCATTTCCACTCACTACCAACTGACGGGCCGCCCCCAGGTGGTAAGGGTAGGTAACAACACATCCGCCACCCTGATCCTCAACACGGGGGCCCCTCAGGGGTGTGTACTCAGCCCCCTCCTATACTCCCTGTTCACTCATGACTGCATGGCCAGGCACGACTCCAACACCATCATTAAGTTTGCCGATGACACAACAGTGGTAGGCCGGATCACCGACAACGAGACAGCCTATAGGGAGGAGGTCAGAGACCTGGCCGTGTGGTGATCAAGACAAAGGAGATGATTGTGGACAACAGGAAAAGGAGGACTGAGCACGCCACCATTCTCATTGACGGGCTGTAGTGGAACAGGTTAAGAGTTTCAAGTTCCTTGGCGTCCACATCACCAACAAACTAACATGGTCCAAGCACACCAAGACAGTTGTGAAGAGGGCACGACAACGCCTATTCCCCCTCAGGAGACTGTAAAGATTTGGCATGGGTCCTCAGGTCCTCAAAAGGTTCTACAGCTGCACCATCGAGAGCATCCTGACTGGTTGCATCACTGCCTGGTATGGCAACTGCTCGGCCTCCGACCGCAAGGCACTACAGAAGGTAGTGGGTACGGCCCGGTACATCACTGGGGCCAAGCTTCCTGCCATCCAGGACCTCTATAACAGGCAGTGTCAGAGGAAGGACCTAAAAATGGTCAAAGACTCCAGCCCCCCTAGTCATAGACTGTTCTCTCTGCTACCTTATGGCAAGCGATACCAGAGCGCCAAGTCTAGGTCCAAGAGGCTTCTAAACAGCTTCTACCCCCAAGCCATAATACTCCTGAACATCTAATCAAATGGCTACCCAGACTATTTGCATTGCCCCCCCCCCCCCCCCCCCTATTTTACGCTGCTGCTACTCTTTGTTTATTATCTATGCATACTCACTTTAATAAATCTACCTACGTGTACATATTACCTCAATTACCTGACTAACCGGTGCCCCCGCACATTTGACTCTGTACCGGTACCCTCTGTATATAGCCTCGCTATTGTTATTTTACTGATGCTCTTTAATTATTTGTGACAAATACCTAAAGAAATAAATTTCTTACAAGCCCTTAACCAACAATGCTGTTAAGCATTTCACTGTAAGGTCTACTACACCTGTTGTATTCGGCGCATGTGACAAATAACATTTCATTTGACCCGCCACACACACACACACACATATACTTTGACACTCGCCACATATGCTGATGCTTCTGTCTCATCTATCCTGTTGCCTAGTCATTTTACCCCTACATAGCTACCTCAATTACCTCTACCCTGCACAGCGACTCAGTACTGGTACTCCCTGTATATAGCCATGTTATTGTTATTTGGTATTCACGGTGTATTTATTCCACCTGTCACTATTTCTATTTAGTATTGAACAAATGATCTCTAACTCTGCGTTGTTGGATAAGGGCCTGTAAGTAAGCCTTTCACTGTTTGTCTACACCTGTTGTTAACGAAACACGTGACACAAAAATTGGATTTCATGACGACCTTCCATCTCTTTGTGGTGTGGGGAACACAAAAAAACACCACTTTGTCATCACTGTTATAAAAGAAAATCTCTCACACACTCTCTCATACGTGCAGGTGTATGAAAACGTGCAGAGATTCACGTGGATATGCGACTACCGGTAATTTGACGATTTGTGTTATGCTTAGTGTAAGCCAAGTTGGAGAGTCCTACATGGAAAAACTCACTCCTGCCCTCTTGTGGTGCAATTGCATGACAACTTATGCTCAAATTCGGAAAAGGCAGAGGAGCCCCATCAGCGATTGCCCTACTTATCTGTCCTCAGTCTAAATACCACACCACACCGAAGCAAATCAAAGCCAGGACTTTTCCCCCTCTCATCCCAAGAGACGAGACTATTTCATTTCACCGCTGCATACTCAGCACCTCCCAAGCAGAAGTGGTGAGAGAGAGGATTCCTGTGAGCGCTTAGCAGATGCTGTCTATCTTGGTCCCCAGTGTGTAGGAACCCACCTCAGATGCTCGCTCTTCAATGTTTGACCGCTGCTTCTTTGAGTCCATTGTGCCAAACTTCTGCTCGTATTTGTTTTTGTATACATTTGTGCACTTCCTACTCTTAAAATTCATATGTGAGGCATATAACGTTCTTTCAAGATAAAGCCTAGGAGTGGGCGATGTAACAGAATAATTCTAACATAAGATTATAGAATAGGACAGAATATCCAGACCATATCGGATTTTTGAGGAGTATAGTTAATTTATGCTTGCAATACTTGACAAAACTAGGGATGATTGAATTACAGAACCTTCAGAAAGTATTCATACCCCTTGACTTTTTCCATATTTTGATGTGTTACAAAGTGGGATTAAAATGGATTTCATTGTCATTTTTTTTGTCAACGATCTACACAAAATACTCTGTCAAAGTGGAAGAAAAATTCTAACATCTGTAAAAAAAAAGAATGACAAATAAAACACTATCTTCATTAGATAACTATTCAACCCCCTGAGTCAATGCATGTTAGAATCACCTTTTGTGAGCAATTGCAGCTGTGAGTCTTTCTGGGTCTCTAACTTTCCACACCTGGATTGTGCAACATTTGACCATTATTCTTTTCATAATTCTTCAAGCTCTGTCAAATTGGTTGTTGATCATTGCTAGACAATCATTTTCAGGTCTTGCCATATATTTTCAAGCAGATTTATGTCAACACTGCAATTAGGCCACTCGGGAACATTCACTGTCTTGGTAAGCAACTGCAGTGTAGATTTGTGTTTTCAGGTTATTGACCTGCTGGAAGGTGAATTCATCTCCCAGTGTCTGGTGGAAAGCAGACTGATCCAGGTTTTCCTCTAGGATTTTGCCTTTGCTTAGCTCCATTCCGTTTCCTTTTTATCCTGAAAAACTCCCCAGTCCTTAACGATTACAAGCATAACCATAACATGATGCAGCCACACACTAGGCATGAAAATATGGAGAGTGGTTCTCAGTAATGTGTTCTATTGGATTTGTCCCAAACATAACACTTAATATTCAGGAAATTTTTTGCAGTATTACTTTAGTGTCTTGTTGCAAACAGGATGCATGTTTTGGAATATTTTAATTATGTACAGGCTTCCTCCTTTTCACTCTGTCAATTAGGTTAGAATTGTGGAGTAACTACAATGTTGTGGATCCATCCTCAGTTCTCATATCACAGCTATTAAACTCTGTAACTGTTTTGAAGTCACCATTGGCCTCATGGTGAAATCTCCGATCGTTTTCCTTTCTTTCCGGCGACTGAGGAAGGATGCCTATGTCTTTGTAGTGACTGGGTGTATTGATACACATCCAAAGTTTAATTATTAACTTCACCATGCTCAAAGGGATATTCAGTGTCTGCTTTTTAAATGTAATATATATTTTCTTTACCCATCTACCAATAGGTGCCTTTCTTTGTGAGGCATTGGAAAACCTCCCTGGTCTTTGTGGTTGAATCTGTGTTTGAAATTCACTGCTCAACTGAGGGACCTAACAGATAATTGTATGTGTGAGGTACAGAGATGAGGTAGTCATTCAAAAATCGTGTGAGACCATGCAACTTATGTGACTTTTACTCCTGAACTTATTTAGGGTTGCCATAACAAAGGGGTTGAATAGATTGAAAATACATTACAGCATTCATTTCTTAGTCGTTTAAAAAAAAAAATTCTAAAAACATAATTCCACTTTGACATGATGGTATTGTGTAGGCCAGTGATAACAAATCTAAATTAAATTGTTAGGTTAGATTACTCGTTGGTTATTACTGCATTGTCGGAACTAGAAGCACAAGCATTTCGCTACACTCGCGGTAACATCTGCTAACCATGTGTATGTGACTGATTTGATTTCAGACTGTAACACAACAACATGTGGAAAAAGTCCAGGAGTGTGAATACTTTCTGAAGGCACTGTATGTCAAAAGAAACGCAACGATTCTTATAACATTGCAAATACCAAAACCGTGCACCATTCACACAGCTTACTATGCCATGTGCCTCATCAGAAAAGGTTCCTGTCAGCCTGCCCTCATTAGTCCACATACCTTCCACTCACACACACCTTAGCTGAGAATAATGATTATTCATAATAATGATTACAACTCTTTGTATAAAAGTTGAAATCCTTCCAAAAAGTGCATGAGTCACCTCTGACTCCTGAATGTTGACTCACAAACTATCAACAGTAGTAGCACCAAAGACAGCTAACGCCAACTTTAGCTTTTTGATTCTCAAAGGTCAAAGAATTTAAGGAATGCATTTTCTGGTATCAAGTAATTATGTCAAATGTTTTTAACCACGTAATTTCTAAGTGTATATACCAGCTAAATAGCAGTCTATAAAATAAAGAATTTCTGAAAATAAGCTGCCACCCCTTTTCGACCTCACGTCACTTCACCTCAAACGTGCCCACCAGGATGGATGTCCGCCCTGTGACCCTCTGTGTTATTTGCTCAGGTCATGTTTAGCTGCCAAATGGTTTGCATTGCTGTGTGCACAGCAGCAGCACACTGTCCCAGGATCACCTCTAATGTCACTGGCTGATTCATGAAGGGAGGACACGGCTTGAGCATGCCTGAACTTGGCACAGGGGCCAACGCATCATGTACTCTGCATGCTCCGAGGTACCCCCAGTAAGCATGGGCGACAGCTGTTCTTCAGCTCGGTTGTGTCAGGATGGCCGGAGTTTACTGGCATGCTTACTGGAAAACATGCCCACTGGATAAAGTAAGGGTAGACAGCGTGTGTGTGTGTTTTTAACAGAAGTACTGCAAATACAGTAGGCATCTTTTCATGTTTGTCAGCTTCTTGGTAAGAGGAGAGGAGGAAAGTGCCTGATACTGTAGTCTGGCTAACACCTAACTCTCGTAGTCCTCCTGACTTCAGAATGGCTCCTTTTGATGTGGTTGGCACAATGCGTGGATAACGAAGGGGGCTGTGCTTTTACTGGTATGCTCTCCTCTCTCTTTCTCATTCAAACACCCACATGTACAGCCACACACAGCCCACAAGCGCCGCCCCCTTCCATTTACAACGGTTGAATTTTCAAATCCAAACAAGGAGAGGTCTCAACCCTCGAGGGGGAAAACAACAACAACAACAACTTTAGCGAACCAATCAAACCCATCACACAATTTCTAAGCGAATATTGCATTAACAAACAGCCTCCTTTCCAGACCAGTGTGGTCACAGCTCTCCTTGCGCTGTGAGTCACTTGAGTCGCGTCAGCCAGGCTTCTGCTGGCCGCCAGGCCTGCCATTAAGATATTCAAAATATTCTGCTACTAGTCTCTCTCGCTCTCCCGCTCTCTCTCTTTATATATATATGTATGTATGTATGTATGTATGTATGTACACATACTGTAAAACATACATAGAGACGAGTATGCTCTTGCGTTTTCTAAGGTGGATCAGTTGTTTGCCAGCTGAGAAGTGCTATACCGTAGGGTTCGAACCTCTGTCATGCAAGGTTACAGAGAAGACCAATAGATATCTCAACTTACACAGATGCTGCCTCTGGAGTTCAGTTAGTTCTCACAGCTTTTCCAAATGAGAGTCCCAGCTTGCAGGAAATGTTAAAAGAATGGAAAAGTACAGAATGTACACACAACCCAATTTGGGAAATATTTTCACGTTAATTTGACCTTAGAAGCTGTGGACTTTGTGCATTCTTTTCAAGACATCCAAATGGAGTCCATACGTCAATTTTAACCGTTGCAAAGCTGACTAAAACAAATTCCTTTTAACTAAATGATGTGATTCATTCATCCTTCTAGGATTCATGTGTATGATCAGTATGGAGAATGCACTACAATGACGACTGTAATGTAGATACGCTGTTTATTTGATAGCTTGTAGTTACTCTTATTGGCACGGTGTATTGTAAATAGCCAACAAGGTTTTGGTTCATTCATCTTTTGACAACATCATATCCCTTTTGTCCTATTTAGTGTTGACTGGCCTGCCCCTCTTTTCAGCAAATAGATAAAGCAAAGAATTTACCACGATGTACTACCGATTTAAAAAGAAAAAAAAAAGTTTGTACTACATGTACTAGACAAAGATATCTGTGGTCAGCAAAATGTGTAAACATACAGTATAGGGTTTAGATGTGAATTTATCTCATGAAACATTCCAGAGATAATACCCTACAATATCAAAATATGTAAAATCGGTGGGGACATGATACACCACATAAATGCACTGAAGACTCAAGTATCATCAACATTATGTACGGGCTATTCTATGAACGGCTCCACAACTACAGTAAGTATTTTGTTTACTTCAGATCCAGGGTCAAGGATGGAGTTTAACTGGTCTCCTACTAAATCCATTAGCTAACTGTAAATAAAGAGCATGTGTTCTAATTGTCTGGGAACTCAGTTCATTTGGGACAGCACTTAGGCCTAACTGAGAAGTCCAGGCCCAATATTTTTTTTTTTTACATTTCTGTGGTCTGAAACATGTTATGGAAGGGTTGTTTTGTCTAGCTTGGGCGTAAACTAGATGCAATCTCATAATGGCGACAAATGTCTACCCTTTGAAACATAATCGCAACAGTTCTAAGCAGGCAGCCTAGCTGTCAGTGGCTAACTGTTAAGTGCTAGCAGTGAGACACTGGGGGAAATAATATTGGTTACACAGTGTTCCTCCTCATTTGCCGGAGACCTGACCCCACCACAGCAGCTGTGCTCTCTCCTCAAGCACTGAGAATTCCCCATGAGTGGTTAACGTTGAGGAGTTGTCCCGCTCAAGACCTATTTAGGATGACATGAAAGCCCTCGTCTGAGGTCTCTATTTGGATGCCTTCAGTTCTACTGTGAGACCCGTGACCATATTTGCAAAGGGTTTGCACTAGTTAAAAGTCGGCACCTGGAATACTTGCCAGATGGAAGAAAACATAACAAGGGGAAGAAAGATGACCTTTTGTGTGTGTAAATAACAGGTGCAACCTTTTGCACTGCCAGATATGACCCTTAATCTCTAATGGAAAGAAAATGACCATCTCAAACATTGGAAAAACGGCAACGTTATGCCTACAGATGTCAGATCTTAACACGATCACTCTTTTGTAGCAGAACATTTTCCTGTTGCATCAGGCAATTCAAATGAGCCTTGTGATTACTTGAAAATGAGCAGTTCTCTTTCTCTCCATGTAGGGGCATTCGAATCACTAGGATCAGGACTTGCTATCAAAATCATCCTCTCTCTCACTCAAACGCTAAGCCTAGGTCCTATTACTGCAACATTAAAATGTACAAAAATCTATCTGGAATGCAGCTATACAGATCAATAACCGTTGTTTTATATAGTTTAATAATACAAGATATTGTTCTCCACTATCCTACTACATACCAGTGTGGATTGTATCCTAAGATGACACATTAACTGTCAAAATGTTGTTCAATCGTGGCCTGGGGTGGTCTAGCGTTTATGGCTGCTACCCTCAGTGCGCACATAAAGGCCTACTGTGTTGCCGTGGGTTTGATTCTGGCCCACTCCCTTCTGGCACAAATAACTCAATCCCCCCCCTGTTTTGACTTGATTTTAGTTACACATTTCAAATATAGACATTCCAAAGATATTTTACCTCCAATCTTGATAAGAAATGACCATACCAGACACTTTTGGATAGCATAAATAGGAAATGAATAAAATGATAACATTAGGCCAACATTAGTTTCTATTCATACAGTGTCGGGTAAATTGCCACAGTAGATTTGCCGTGGTAAACAAGGAAATACTCTTTCTATTGTGTGGAATGCTTGTCAAATAGATAGATAAATCGCCCTTAGTCCATTAAAAAAGGACTAAGATGGTCCGATGACAATACCAACCAGAGGGCAAACATATCTCAAAAGTCTTTGGTTGCAAGCAGGAAATGTCAGATCATGAAATGTGAGGGCAAGCAAAAAAAGTTAAGAAAAAATTTAACACACTGAAAAAAATGTGTGCAGACCAGAATGAGGCTCTCTCCTCACTAGATTGTTCCTGCACTGAGCAATTACCATCTTCAGAGAGCGTTTTTTTATAATTGATCTGCAGATAATCTATGTCTGGAGCTCCAAAAAGCAATATTAAAAGTATGCAAATCAGGGAGCCAAATGAACGGCTCATTCACATACAGTGGGGAGAACAAGTATTTGATACACTGCCGATTTTGCAGGTTTTCCTACTTACAAAGCATGTAGAGGTCTGTAATTTTTTATCATAGGTACACTTCAACTGTGAGAGACGGAATCTAAAACAACAATCCAGAAAATCACATTGTATGATTTTTAAGTAATTCATTTGCATTTTATTGCATGACATAAGTATTTGATACATCAGAAAAGCAGAACTTAATATTTGGTACAGAAACCTTTGTTTGCAATTACAGAGATCATACGTTTCCTGTAGTTCTTGACCAGGTTTACACACACTGCAGCAGGGATTTTGGCCCACTCCTCCATACAGACCTTCTCCAGATCCTTCAGGCTTCTGGGCTGTCGCTGGGCAATACGGACTTTCAGCTCCCTCCAAAGATTTTCTATTGGGTTCAGATCTGGAGACTGGCTAGGCCACTCCAGGACTTTGAGATGCTTCTTACGGAGCCACTCCTTAGTTGCCCTGGCTGTGTGTTTCGGGTCGTTGTCATGCTGGAAGACCCAGCCACGACCCATCTTCAATGCTCTTACTGAGGGAAGGAGGTTGTTGGCCAAGCTCTCACGATACATAGCCCCATCCATCCTCCCCTCAATACGGTGCAGTCTTCCTGTCCCCTTTGCAGAAAAGCATCCCCAAAGAATGATGTTTCCACCTCCATGCTTCACGGTTGGGATGGTGTTCTTGGGGTTGTACTCATCCTTCTTCTTCCTCCAAACACGGCGAGTGGAGTTTAGACCAAAAAGCTCTATTTTTGTCTCATCAGACCACATGACCTTCTCCCATTCCTCCTCTGGATCATCCAGATGGTCATTGGCAAACTTCAGACGGGCCTGGACATGCGCTGGCTTGAGCAGGGGGACCTTGCGTGCGCTGCAGGATTTTTGGCTGACCAGTGGGCAATGGCTGGCCTGGTTTTCTGATTGGCTGAGCCGAAGTGGCGCGAATTTACATTCAAAGTCAAACTCACATCATCAAAGAGAGTGAGACCCGCTCTGATTCTGAGTCACTCACTCAAAACACAAAAAACGGAAGGGTGGTACCAAAAAAGTTAGAGACCAAAAAAGGGCTAGAGGCCGACACTGCTAAATGTGTGAGGTGAGTACAGTGGAGGAAGGAAGAAAATAGAGACACAGATGTACTGCCAATTTCTTAATATGTTGGCTCTATATGTAATAGCAAATAACACTTAGGAGTGACAGACAGACAGAGAGACAAGGTGAAGCAAAGACGGCGTGAGGGGGGGAGGTGATATAGGCTGGTGGCTGAAATGCCTAGGCTGAATTTTTGTCCCAGTCCACCCCTGGCAATTTACCTCTGATCACATCTGGCTACTAACCCACAAACAAAAATATCCTCAGGAGTGAAGACATGCTTCACCTCGAGCCTTGGTGGAGATACAGGGTTTGACGGAGAGCTAATGGACTTAAGAGTTTTGATGACAAGCTATTTTGAATACATTTTATTGGTCAAGGGGTCGTGAAACTTTCACACTGACGTAAAGGGTAACCAATAGTATCGATTTATGAACAAAAATGAAAATCACCAAATTTGGAGTTGAGGATTTCATCCGACAGCGATGATATAATAAACAGCTACCCTGAGTATACCAAACATTAGGAACATCTTTGTAATATTGAGTTGCACATGTTGTCATATTCTCTTTGTAGGTGTGTCAGTGGGCTGTTTTATTGTAGTATTTTGATATATTTTTTTTACGGTCATGAAATTACAGCATCGTTTGTCAATCCCCACATGAACTCTCTTGGCTATTTGACCATACAATCACTCGATAATTTCATACCTAAGTCCAACATTGATTATGAACTTAATGCACCTAATATTTCATTTAAAAAATTACATTTCCTTCCAGTAACCACTTTCTCTTGCTTTATTTTGCAGTGACCCATTTTGACTACCAACACAACTGAAAAGCAAAACAAGCATTTTGGGAGTTCTGATAAACATGATCATTTCTTCTCAGACCAAGTACGACCGCAATGTGGCTGATAACGGGGTAAAGTGCTGCGCCCAGTTGCTGGAATGCCAAACAAAGTGAGTCCTTGTTGTTCAGCTCCCAACTGCCTGTTATGGCGATTGAGTGGCGTTGGCTTCGGCAGCACAGAGTACACAGTTAATCAGCTTCATCACAGCAGTGTTTACTAAAGAAGGGAGGTCATAACTCTTTTTTTACACCCCCCCCATCACTCAAAAACGGGCCTAACAGCAGCAACATGTCTGACCCTGCCTCGTGGCTCCAGCATGCAGTCACTCTTTGCACCTGCTATTTGCACTGCCACTTTGCTGAGTAGTGGGAATATTGGTAAACTGATATACAACAACCGATATGCGACGTGGGGGACTGCACCTTTGAAAATAAATAGTTCTAGATTTCATTGACCAATCCCCAGTGCTATTTGTATGAGCTGGTGAAATGCAAAAAGTCTGAAATTGTTTTTTCTAGTGCTGAAGTCCCCTAGCGCTCTTTCTCATTCCCACTGTGTCTTTCATGGTCACACACATGTTGAGGACATACACACTCAATTCCCCATTCTTCATGTCCTTCTCATGGTCACACACACTTGATCATCTACTGCACAGGATGGAAGTCGGCAGCTTTAGGCAGGTTGTTTACTGGTTATTGGGCTAGCACAAGTTCAGAACATCTTTTTTTTAATTTTTTTTTTAAATAAATTTTATCCCCTTTTCTCCCCAATTTTTCGTGGTATCCAATCGCTAGTAATTACTATCTTGTCTCATCGCTACAACTCCCGTACGGGCTCGGGAGAGACGAAGGTCGAAAGCCATGCGTCCTCCGAAGCACAACCCAACCTAGCCGCACTGCTTCTTAACACAGCGCGCCTCCAACCCGGAAGCCAGCCGCACCAATGTGTCGGAGGAAACACCGTGCACCCGCCCCCCTCGGTTAGCGCGCACTGCGCCCGGCCCGCCACAGGAGTCGCTGGAGCGCGATGAGACAAGGATATCCCTACCGGCCAAACCCTCCCTAACCCGGACGACGCTAAGCCAATTGTGCGTCGCCCCACGGACCTCCCGGTCGCGGCCGGCTGCGACAGAGCCTGGGCGCGAACCCAGAGACTCTGGTGGCACCGCTAGCACTGCGATGCAGTGCCTTAGACCACTGCGCCACCCGGGAGGCCTAGTTCAGAACATCTTAATGAACGAAATGGCGTCAATGCAAATGAGAGTATTTGTGCCTTTTTTTTTTTAATTTGTGTTTCTCTTGTCTTAACTTATTTAATGTGCTTTGCTTTCATGCCCCCAAGCTGTGGGAACTTGGCCTCCATCTTGAAGCTTAATTAAACTTGTTGTGCTGCAATTAATGGCAGGAAATGGATTCTCTGTGCTTAAGGTTGCACTGCAGTTCAGAGAACCAGTGAATGTCCGCTAGTTACCTCAGAGGCGGTTGTCTGAAGGCCTCCCTCTGTGTCCTAAGGGCCCCATTAGTAAATATGAGCACCATGACTGGGACCACTGTCCGGGTCAAGGGCAGTAAATCAGAGGCCCCGCTTCCCCATGAGGTTCCCTGACCCCACCACAGCATGTCCTGCTACACAGCATGAGAGTGACAAAGGCTCTGCCAAGTTCCAAAGATGCCTTTTACAACATGTCCTCTACATGCAATGGGGGATATAATTTAAACAGTGACACAGACTCCAATTTTAACATTGATAGGTTGTTATATTGGCACAGGATCCACTTTTAGCATGGTTGAAGCTTAATACTCCGCTGTCTGGCTTCCAAACAAGGTTATCAGGATATGTTTGGAGGAAACCTGAGTAGTAGGTTAGGTGGGCTGTCCTGAAGCCGTCCTGTTTGTCGTGCCAAGTGTCTGAAGGAACCTTTTCAAAATCACCACTAACGATCTATTGGTCGGATGGAGCTAGTCTTACGTAATTGAACCTCCATTAAAAATCTCTTTCACTTTGTACATCATGAATTTTAAGTCTGTAAGGTCTGTGATACAATTGTTAGATATAGCGCAGGGTGCATAACTTTGGTTCTCTAGGGCCAGAGTGTAGGCATGTTTTTTGTTTGTTACTGCCTAATAATCAGATTGCTGGATGGGGTAGCCAGTTATGTTAACTGCCATAAATCTAATTAATTGCCTAGGACAAAAGAAAACCAGCATAACACAGGAGTTTTGCACCTCTGAAATACATAGTATATGAGGTGTAAAGCAATTTCTAAGTGCACAGTAAAGATTACTATATGAGAACTTGTCTCAACAAGTACCTCAGATTCAGGCGCCATGAACAAGTTTTCATGTTTTTCTTTCCGCCTGCGGTTGGGTTGGCAACTAGGCATGTTGTTGTTGTTGTTGTCTCGAGGGTATATCATAGTCAAGTCACCCTGCTGTTTTTCCCTGCTCTGTACAAGTAGAGGCCTGAAGGCCTGTGGACAAATAGAGAGGGTGGGGGAGAAGAGAGAGAGAGTTTAGTTTATTAGGATCCCTATTAGCTACTGCACATGCAGCAGCTACTCTTCCTGGGGTCCACATAAAAAGTACAAATACATGACAAAGTACAGAACATTAATAGGCAAGAACAACATTAAAAATAAAGATTCATATTCTTATATACAATACATTTAAATTCGATCTTTAGAAAGAAGCTAAACTTGCTTTTGCCTGAGTACAGTAGCGATGTGTGGGTAAAATCACTGGGGAAGCCAAGACAGGTTGTAATATGGCTTTTCCCCCCTATGTTTTGTGATAATTTCTTTGTTTGCTCTATAACCTGTTCATATGCCTTGCCACCAGTGGAGGCTCATCAGAGAAGGAAGGGGAGGACCATCCTCATTGAATTTTCATGAAAATAAACATGGTGAAACATTTAACATTTATAATCATTGGCCAGTATGGAGAATTAAGTAAAACCACAAGTTCAAATCCATATCTCCATACATTGCTAATTTAGGAAAGGGACAATTTTAGCTAGCTACCAGAGGACAACAACACAACAAGATGCAACAATTCAAGTATTGCTCTCAATGTGATGTGATTGGTGTGAAGACAAATCAAAACTGGCTTCACTTTCTTTTGGTGCGCCAGGACTATTCCAACTTGAGCTCACTCAGCCAATCAGCATTGAGTTAAACTATTATTTTATACTTTTATCAAGGGAGGCCAAATGTTTGCTGGCTTCCCTTGCATTCAATGCTACGGGTGGCAAGAATGTCATACTCTTTTTTCCCAGACAGCATCAGATCAGATAGATTGGCTACAGAGACAGAGGGGTGCTGTTTTGCTCGCTCGGATGCTTTTTCCGGTAGATACATTCAGCCTCTAAGAAACTAACTGTGAGAATTGTTAGAGCCTCCTGGATCGATGATTAATTGAAAAATGTTATGGTTCAAAGAAATTATGCAGAAAGGTGGAAAACAAGTCAGGCTACTCAGATGATTGGTTAACATACTGTCAATTGACAAATGCTGTGACTAAACAAAAAAAAAATCTTGCAAATTGAAGGAAAATTATGAAACGCAGAGAGACAAAAGATAAATGATTTTATGCTACAGCTAGCTAGCACTGCAGTGCATACAATGTGGTGAGTAGATGACTCAAAGTGAAAAAAGAACAATAGTTTAACAGTTTTGAACAGATATATGGAACACTGGTCACTTTAATAATGTTTACATACTATTTTACTCACTTCATATGTGTATACTGTATTCTACTATTCTAGTCAATGCCATTCCGACAATATTTAATATTTATATATTTCTTAATTCCATTCTTTTACTTTTAGATTTGTGTGTATTGTTCTTAATTGTTAGATACTACTGCACTGTTGGAGCTAGGAACACAAGCATTTCACTACACCCGCAATAACATCTGATAAATATGGGTAATTGATTTGATCAACTTCAATGAGCGATGGAGATTAATTGGGTTTTCTGCCCATAATATCATTTAAGGTGCTCAAGTCTTTCCCCATTGCTTTTTCTGTCAGTTATCTTGTATGTCCCCCCCCCCCCCCTTTAACAGAATGTGACTGGCAGAACGGGTGTTGTATGTGGAGGATGAGGGCTGCAGTAGGTATCTCCGATAGGGCGGAGTGAGGCCTAAGAGGATTTTATAAATAAGCATCAACCAGTGGGTCTTGCGATGGGTATACAGAGAGAACCAGTTTGCCGAGGAGTATAGAGTGCAGTGACGTGTCCTATAAGGAGCATTGGTGGCAAATCTAATGGCCGAATGGTAAAGAACACCTAGCCGCTGGAGAGCACCCTTACCTGCCGATCTATAAATTACGTCTCTGTAATCTAGCATGGGTAGGATGGTCATCTGAATCAGGGTTAGTGTGGTAGGTGGGGTGAAAGAGAGCGATTACGATAGAGCAGATTTTCCCAACCCTAGTCCTGGAGTACCCCAAACAGTACACATTTTTATTGTAACCCTAGACAAGCACACCTTGTCAACTAATCATCAACCCCTAAATTAGTTGGGCTTTTTTTGTTGTCAATGGTTACAATGAAATTGTGTACTGGTGGGGGTACTCCAGGACCAGGGTTGGGAAACACTGCGATAGAGGAAACCAAGTCTAGATTTAACCTTAGCCTGCAGCTTTGATATGTGCTGAGAGAAGGACAGTGACATGTCAGTCAGAAAGCTATGGTGCCCAACAACAGCAAGTGCCTTCAAAAGTCTGTCAAGCAACAAATTAAATTGGGCCAAACATATTATAATTCACACAGGTACTAATGATTTGATGGCAATGAGAGGACATGTAGCTACTGCAATGCAGCAAGTGACAGTCAGAGCTGCAGAAAGATTTCCTAACACCAAAATCACTATGTCCACCCTGTTGCCATGTGGCAACGTGTCCTTCAACATTATTCAGAGCAACAACACTGAGCTGTCTAGAGGCTGTGCTCTCTTGGACAATGTTTACCTAGCGATCCACAGTGACGTTCAACCCCAGCTGATGTATGCCCTAGTACACTTGAACAAACAGGGCGTCAAGGTGTTTGCCATGTAACGGAAAGAAACTGCTCTGGGACAAAGCAAAAACCAAAATAAGAGGAACTCTGCCATACATCCTCCAAGATCATGACCACCAGCCACCACCCAGAGAGACCAGCACCACCCTACAGTGTCTTGCAAAAGTATTCACCCCCCTTGGCCTTTTTCCTATTTTGTTGCATTACAACCTGTAATTTATTTTTTATTTGGATTTCATGTAATGGACATACTCAGAATAGTCCAAATTGGTGTAGTGAAATTTAAAAATGACTTGTTTAAAAAATTCTAAATAATAAAAAACAATAAAGTGGTGAGTGCATATGTATTCACCCCCTTTCCTGAGGAGCCCCTAAATAAGATCTGGTGGAACCAATTACTTTCAGAAGTCACATAATTAGTTAGATTGCACACAGGTGGACTTTATTTAAGTGTCACATGATCTGTCACATGATCTCAGTGTATACATACACCTGTTCAGAAAGGCCCCAGTCTGCAACACCATTAAGCAAGGGGAACCACCAAGTAAGCGGCACCATGAAGACCAAGGAACTCTCCAAACAGGTCAGGGACAAAGTTGTGGATAATTACAGATCAGGGTTAGGTTATAAAAAAATATCCAAAACTTTGAACATCCCACGGAACACCATTTCAATCCAGAATTTAAAAAAATTGAAAGAATATGGCCCCACGACAAAACTGCTAAGAGAGGGCTGCCCACCAAAACTCGCGGACCAGGCAAGGAGAGCATTAATCAGAGAGGCAACAAAGAGACCAAAGATAACCCTGAAGGAGCTGAAAAGCTCCACAGCGGAGATTGGAGTATCTGTCCATAGGACCACTTTAAGCCGTACACTCCACAGAGCTGGGCTTTACAGAAGAGTGGCCAGAAAAAAGCAATTTCTTAAAGACAAAAATAAGAAAACATGTTTGGTGTTCGCCAAAAGGCATGTGGGAGACTCCCCAAACATATGGAAGAAGGTTCTCTGGTTAGATGAGACTAAAATTGTGTTTTTTGGCCATCAAGGAAAACGCCATGTCTGGCGCACACCCAACACCTCTCATCACCCCGAGAACACCATCTCCACAGTGATGCATGGTGTTGGCAGCATCATGCTGTGCGGATGGTTTTCATCGGCAGAGACTGGGAAACTGGTCAGAATTAAGGAATGATGGATGGCGCTAAATACAAGGACATTCTTGAGGGAAACCTGTTTCAGTCTTCAAAAGATTTGATACTGGGATGGAGGTTCACCTTCCAGCAGGACAATGACCCTAAGCATACTGCTAAAGCAACACTCAAGTGGTTTAAGGGGAAACATAGAAATGTCTAGGAGTGGCTTGGTCAAAGCCCAGACCTCAATCCAATTGAGAATCTGTGGTATGACTTATAGATTGCTGTACACCAGCTGAACCCATCCAAATTGAAGGAGCTGTACTAGTTTTTCCTTGAAGAATGGGCAAAAATCCTAGTGGCTGGATGTGCCAAGCATATAGAGACATACCCCAAGAGACTTGCAGCTGTAATTGCTGCAAAAGGTGGCTCTACAAAGTATTGACTTTGGGGGGTGATTAGTTATGCACGCTCAAGTTTTCAGTTTTTTTGTCTTATTTCTTGTTTCACAATAAAAAATATTTTGCATCTTCAAAGTGGTAGGCCTGTTGTGTAAATCAAATGATACAACCCCCCCAAAATCTATTTTAATTCCAAGTTGTAAGGCAACAAAATAGGAAAAATGCCAAGGGGGTGAATACTTTCGCAAGCCACTGTACACCACCGGGCCACTTCCAGAGAAGCCAGCTCCACCCTGCACCATCGGGCCCCTTCCAGAGATGCAGCACCCCCCCCCCCCACCCCCCATACTAACAGGACAACACCACAATCAGAAGAGACCCAACAGTCCAGCAAGACAGCTATGCAGAAGTGGAACGAAGAATAGAGCACCCTGCTGCAGCCAAGTTAAACCAGATAAGGCATCTGCTGAACATAAGCTGCTCATAAATCCATGAATTCCTTCTTTGTTATTATCAGAAATACAACCTATTGTAATTATGACCAGTTTTATGTAAGCTACCTAGGAAACGGTTCAAGTTAGCTTACATAAATATATGAGGCCTCAGAAACACAGTTTATGAAATGAGTAATTTGCTAATCTTAGTATTAATATTAATGTATTAGTCACTTCTGATACTCACTTAGACAGCACCTTTTGATACAGCAGTAGGAATACAAGTATATAACATCTATAGAAAAGACAGGAATGTCTACGGGGAGGTGTTGCTGTATATATTCAGAGGCATATTCCTGGAAAGCTCAGAGAGGATCTCATGACAAATGAAGTAGAAGTGATGTGGTTGCAGGTTCATCTGTCTCATCTGAAGCATCTTATTTTAGGGTGCTGCTATAGGCCACCAAGTGCAAACTGTCAGCATCTGGAGAATACAGTGCCTTCGGAAATTATTCAGACCCCTTGACTTCTTCCACATTTTGTTATGTTACAGCCTAAAATGTATTAAATAAAACATTTCTCTCAGCAGTCTACATACAATACCCCATAATGTCAAAGCAAAAACAGGTTTTTAGAAATGTTTGCAAATGTATTAAAAAAACAGAAATACCTTATTTACATAAGTATTCAGACCCTTTGCTATGAGACTTGAAATTTGCAGGCGCATCCTGTTTCCATTGATCATCCTTGAGATGTTTCTACAACTTGATTGGAGTCCACCTATGGTAAATTAAATTGATTGGAAAGGCACACACCTGTCTATATAAGGTCCCACAGTTGACAGTGCATGTCAGAGCAGGGAGGTGACCAAGAACCCGACGGTCACTCTGACAGAGCTCTAGAGTTCCTCTGTGGAGATGGGAGACCCGTCCAGAAGGACAACCATCTCTGCATCACTCCACGAATCAGGCCTTTATGGTAGAGTGGATAGACGGAAGCCACTCCTCAGTAAAAGGCACATGACAGCCCGCGTGGAGTTTGCCAAAAGGCAACTAAAGACTCAGACCATGAGAAACAAGATTATCTGGTCTGATAACCAAGATTGAACTCTTTGGCCTGAATGCCAAGCGTCACATCTGGAGGAAACCTGGCACCATCCCTACGGTGAAGCATGGTGGTGGCATCATGCTGTGGGGTGTTTTCAGCGGCTCTCGGGACCTCAGACTGGGGCGAAGGTTCACCTTCCAACAGGACAATGACCCTAAGCACACAGCCAAGACAACGCAGGTGTGGCTTTGGGACAAATCTCAATGTCCTTGAGTGGCTCAGACAGAGCCAGGACTTGAACCCGATCGAACATCTCTGGAGAGACCTGAAACTAGCTGTGCCGCAACATTCCCCCATCCAACCTGACAGAGCTTGAGAGGATCTGCAGAGAATGGGAGAAACTCCCCAAATACAGGTGTGCCAAGCTTGCATACCCAAGAAGACTTGAGGCTGTAATTGCTGCCAAAGGTGCTTCAACAAAATATTGAGTAAAGGGTCTGAATACTTATATAAATGTGATATTTTATTGTGTGTAGATTTATGAGCTGGAAAAAAACAATTTAATCAGTTTTAGAATAAGGCTGTACCCTAACAAAATGTTGGAAAAAAATAAAAGCATCTGAATACTTTCCGAAGGCACTGTAAGTGAAACTTCTAGGCCTTGAATCCAAAGTGGTCAAATGAAGCAGATGCTAAACTACAGGACTGTTTTGCTATCACAGACTGGAACATGTTCTGGGATTCTTCCGATGGCATTGAGGAGTACACCACATCAGTCACTGGCTTTATCAATAAGTGCATCGAGGACGTCGTCCCCACAGTGACTGTACGTACATACATCAACCAGTAGCCATGGATTACAGGCAACATTCGCACTGAGCTAAAAGGTAGAGCTGCCGCTTTCAAGGTGCGGGACTCTAACCCGGAAGATTACAAGAAATCCTGCTATGCCCTGCGACGAACCATCAAACAGGCAAAGCGTCAATACAGGGCTAAGATTGAATCATACTACACCGGCTCCGACGCTCGTCTTATGTGGCAGGGCTTGCAAACTATTACAGACTACAAAGGGAAGCACAGCCGCGAGCTGCCCAGTGACACGAGCCTACCAGACGAGCTAAATCACTTCTATGCTCGCTTCAAGGCAAGCAACACTGAGGCATGCATGAGAGCATCAGCTGTTCCGGACGACTGTGTGATCACGCTCTCCGTAGCCGACGTGAGTAAGACCTTTAAACAGGTCAACATACACAAGGCTGCGGAGCTAGACGGATTACCAGGACGTGTGCTCTGGGCATGTGCTGACCAACTGGCAGGTGTCTTCACTGACATTTTAAACATGTCCCTGATTGAGTCTGTAATACCAACATGTTTCAAGCAGACCACTATAGTCCCTGTGCCCAAGAACACGAAGGCAACCTGCCTAAATGACTACAGACCCGTAGCACTCACGTCCGTAGCCATAAAGTGCTTTGAAAGGTTGGTAATGGCTCACATCAACACTATTATCCCAGAAACCCTAGACACACTCCAATTGGAATACCCCCCAAACAGATCCACAGATGATGCAATCTCTATTGCACTCCACACTGCCCTTTCCCACCTGGACAAAAGGAACACCTATGTGAGAATGCTGTTAATTGACTACAGCTCAGCATTAAACACCATAGAGCCCATAAATCATCATCATCACTAAGCTAAGGACCCTGGGAGTAAACACCTCCCTCTGCAACTGGAACCTGGACTTCCTGATGGGCCGCCCTCAGGTGGTAAGGGTAGGCAACAACACCTGCCACGCAAACACTGGGGCCCCTCAGGTGTGCGTGCTTAGACCCCTCCTGTACTCCCTATTCATCCATGATTGCGTGGCCAAGCACGACTACAATTGGTAGGCCTGATCACTGACGACGATGAGACAGCCTATAGGGAGGTCAGAGATCTGACAGTGTGGTGCCAGGACAACAACCTCTCCCTCAATGTGAGCAAGACAAAGGAGCTGATATTGAACTATAGGAAAAGGAGGACCATTAACTTTTATGGGGCCGAAATGGAGTAGGTTGAGGGCATGACAACACCCTTTCTCCCTCGGGAGACTTTCCCTTTCTCCCTCAAGATTGGAAAGCTGCCACGGTCATCCCCCTCTTCAAAGGGGGAAACACTCTAGACCCAAACTGCTACAGACCTATATCTATCCTACCCTGCCTTTCTAAGGTCTTCGAAAGCCAAGTTAACAAACAGATCACTGACCATTTCGAATCCCACCGTACCTTCTCCGCTATGCAATCTGGTTTCCGAGCTGGTCATGGGTGCACCTCAGCCACGCTCAAGGTCCTAAACGATATCATAATCACCACCGATAAGAGACAATACTGTGAAGCTGTATTCATCGACCTGGCCAAGGCTTTCGACTCTGTCAATCACCACATTCTTATCGGCAGACTGAACAGCCTTGGTTTCTCAAATGACTGCCTTGCCTGGTTAACCAACTACTTATCAGACAGAGTTTAGTGTGTCAAATCGAAGGGCCTGTTGTCCGGACCTATGGCAGTCTCTATGGGGGTGCCACAGGGTTCAATTCTCGGGCTGACTCTTTTCTCTGTATACATCAATGATGTCGCACTTGCTGCTGGTGATTCTCTAATCCACCTCTACGCAGACGACACCATTCTGTATACTTCTGGCCCTTCTTTGGACACTGTGTTACCTAACCTCCAGACGAGCTTCAATGCCATACAACTCTCCTTCCGTGGCCTCCAACTGCTCTTAAATGGAAGTAAAACTAATTGCATGCTCTTCAACCGATCGCTGCCCGCCCGTCCAGCATCACTACTCTGGACGGTTCTGACTTAGAATATGTGGACAACTACAAATACCTAGGTGTCTGGTTAGACTGTAAACTCTCCTTCCAGACTCACGTTAAGGATCTCCAATCCAAAAATAAATGTAGAATCGGCTTCCTATTTCGCAACAAAGCATCCTTCACTCATGCTGCCAAACATACCCTAGTAAAACTGACTATCCTGCCGATCCTTGACTTCGGCGATGTAATTTACAAAATAGCCTCTAACACTGTACTCAGCAAATTGGATGCAGTCTATCACAGTGCCATCCGTTTTGTCACCAAAGCCCCATATACTACCCACCACTGCGACCTGTACGCTCTCGTTGGCTGGCCCTCGCTTCATATTCGCCGCCAAACCCACTGGCTCCAGGTCATCTATAAGTCTTTGCTAGGTAAAGCCCCGCCCTTATCTCAGCTCACTGGTCACCATAGCAGCACCCACCCGTAGCACGCGCTCCAGCAGGTATATTTCACTGGTCACCCCCAAGCCAATTCCTCCTTTGGCTGCCTTTCCTTACAGTTTTCTGCTGCCAATGACTGGAACGAATTGCAAAAATCACTGAAGCTGGAGACTCATATCTCCCTCACTAACTTTACGCACCAGTTGTCAGAGCAGCTCACAGATCACTGCACCTGTACATAGCCCGTCTGTAAATAGCCCATCCAACTACCTCATCCCCATAATGTTATTTATTTTTGCTCCTTTGCACCCCAGTGTTTCTACTTGCACATTCATCTTCTGCACATATATCACTCCAGTGTTTAATTGCTAAATTGTAATTATTTTGCCACTATGGCCAATTTATTGCCTTACCTCCCTTATCTTACCTCATTTGCACACACTGTATATATACTTTTTTTCTATTGTGTTATTGACTTTGTTTATTTCATGTGTAACTCTGTGTTGTTGTTTGTGTCGCACTGCTTTGCTTTATCTTGGCCAGGTTGCAGTTGTAAATGAGAACTTGTTCTCAACTAGCCTACCTGGTTAAATAAAGGTGAAATAAAAAATAAACAAAATGTACACCCTACACACCCTGGTAAATAATACCAAAATATATGCTTGCTTTATTGACTTCCAAAAAGCATTTGATTCTATTTGGCATACAGGACTGTTCTACAAAGTTATTGAAAGTGGTGTAGGGGGTAAAACTTATGACATAATTAAATCAACGTAAATCATATGTGCAGCATCAACATTTGCAAGGGGCGGGGCCTTCGCCAGGGTTGCAATCTGAGCCCTGCACTCTTCAATATTTATAACGAATTGGCCACTATTCTAGAAAAATCCTCAGCCCCTGGTGTTAGTCTACACAATTCAGAGATTAAATGCCTGCTCTTTGCAGATGACCTATGCCTGCTGTCACCCACAGCACATGGCCTACAGCAGAGCCTGGACCTGCTAGAGCAGTACTGCCAGACCTGGGCCCTGGCAGTAAACCCCAAAAAGACTAAAATAATGATTTTTTTCAGAGAAGATCCAGATCTCAGGGAATTATACCCAAGTTCTCAATTGGTACAAAACATATAGAGTACTGCACACACTATAATTACTTTAAAAATAAGCTCAACTGGACACCTTCATGATGCAGTGAATTAACTGAGAGAGAAAGCACGCAGGACATTCTACACCATTAAAAAACTAATTCAAATTGAAATACCTATAAAGATTTGGATAAAACTAATTGAATGTGTCATTGAACCAATTCTACTTTATGGCAGCGAGGTGTGGGGTCCACTTGCAAAACAAGATTTCACCCAGTGGGACAAACACTCCATTGAAACCCTGCATGCAGAGTTCTGTAAGATTATCCTTCATGTTCAGAGGAAAGCTACAAACAATGCATGCAGTACAGAATTAGGGCAATATCCACTAATAATAAAAACTAAAAAAATAGCAATTAAGTTTTGGAAACATCTAAAATACAGTGACCCCCTCTCATATCATTACCACGCCCTGCAATACCAAGAGTCTGCTCATCCAGCTGGTCCTGGGGCTGAGTTCACAAACCTGTTCTACTAACACACTGAAGCCTCAGGGCCAGAACATCCAATCATTTGACCATGGTTACTGATCAAAACATTAGAAAAACCTTGACAAAGTACAGGCTCAGTGAGCACAGCCTTGCCATTGAGAAGGGTAGACACTGGAAAACCTCTCCCTGTAGAGGAAACAATGTGAAACCACTGCACCACAGCAGAACCCGAGACAGAGCTGCATTTCCTGACAAAATGACAAAAATATAAAACAATTAGTGACATTTCCCCAAATCTGAAACCCTTATTCAAGGTTTCTAAGACCTCTCTGATGAGGATAGGCTACTGGGGGAGGACTTAGAGAGCTGTGGGTTGGCAGCACACATTAATTATGTTAATATTTGAAATGTCCAAAGTAAGCAGAGAGAGGGAGATGAGCTCCTACAAATATTGAAATTTACATTATTTATTTTCAATGTACTTTACTCAAACCAGTTTATATCACTTATTATAAATGAGATCATTAACTATCAGCTCTTGGAATATCCAGGGCCTATACTCTTCCTATTTTGGTTATTAAAAAACAAATCATGAATTTCTTAACAACAACAGACAGGACATCATAATCTTACTGGAAACATGGTGTCGTGGAGACATAGATACTCAGTGTTCCTCAGGCTATAGAGAAAGTTTACTACAATATGTGCTAAGTCCTGTAATAAGTAAATATCAAATTGTCTTTCTCCCAAACCATTGCACTACTGACCATATATGCACCTTACACACACAAATTAATAAACATGTCAAAACCTTAACATTCTAGAGCAATATTGCCATAATTGGGACCGCAGTAAATAAAAGTTTAAAAAAATGAAAATCACGATTTTCCACCCCAAAAAAACTGATGTCAGAAACACAAATATACATTCACCCAGAACAACACCATAATTGAACACACTAAAAATTACAGTTTTTTGGGGTCTGACCATATCTGCATCAGAAATCTTAATATGACAGTACTTAAAGAAAAAGCCTGCAGAGCATTGTATGCAATAAAAATGAAATTATTCAAAATCAACATCCCAATTAGAATTTGGACCAAAATATTTGACAGTGTAATCCTACCAATAGCTCTTTACGGAAGTGAGGTTTGGGGGCCACTCAATAAACTGGACTTTAAATGTGGGAAAAACATCCAATTGAATCCCTACATGCAGAATTGTGCCGGAAAATCCTACAAATCCAAAGAAATACACCATCTAATGCATGTAGGGCAGAATTGGGCCGATTTCCAGTGGTAATGACAATACAGAAAAGATCATTAAAATGTTGGCTACATCTAAATTCAAGTCCAAATTCAAGTCTACAATTTAAAGCACTTCAAACCCAAGAGCTGAGCCCAGAAACGAGCCCTCAGTCAGCTGGTGTTGGACCTAACCAACCAAGCGGACACCAGCACTGCTTCAAAAGAAAGAATTCCAATAAACAATGTCATGAACCAATCTAAGGACTCATATTTACAACATTGGAAAAACTAAACAAAATCCCAAAGCATACTAAATTGCTATCTGGCCCTAAACAGAGAATATGAATTGGCAGATTATCTCTACTCTGTCAGAGATACGAAGCAGAGACAGATTCTTACCAAGTACAGGCTGAGTGACCACCAATTGGCAATAGAAGCCGGCAGACATAAAAAGAGAGAAATATCCTCGCCAAGAGATTCATTATTCACAGAAATGACTACATTTATTCCAAATGTTTACTTATTAAACCCAGAGGAAAAACTAAAAATACTTATGGGCGAAGGAGCAATGGCTCCTCTTGCAACCAAATATGTGTTTGCCTGCCATAGCCTGAGGGACACTGAATAATAACATCTGCATAGTAAACATGATGATGATGATGATGATGGTGGTGGTGGTAGTAGTAGTAGTAGTAGTAGTAATTTTTGTATTATTTACTACCATTTTATATTATTTGTTATTCTTTATACTTGTATTACAAGGTACACACACACAGAGAGAGAGACACACACAGAGAGAGCGAGAGAGAGACACAAACACACACACAGAGAAAGACATGCACACACACAGAGAGAGACACACATAGAGAGAGACACACACACAGAGAAAGACATACACACACAGAGACAAACAGGCAACCCTCCGGATGCTGACTAGCCTCTCTAATCGCTAGGCTACCTGCTGCCCGTGTAGATGAGTCAGATATGAGTGTTGTGGAGTGATGAAAAGTAAGCTGACACCTTGTTGTTTTCACCCCTTTTGGAGATGCTGTTGTTGACTAAGAAGTCTGATAAGCAATATGCTTGGAATCCCTCCCTCTTATCAAGTGCCAGCATGCTCTTCCTAGTCGTTCACTTCGCCAAGGGTGTCAAATGTGATTGAGACTAAATATGGCTCATAGGTTATCAGCTTACCTAAGAGATATTATATTTATATCCGTAATGTCAACTGAGTTGATTACAAACTGTGACAACCCAACAACATGTTGTTTAGAGATTGATATGTATGGTAGTGTCTACTTGGCATGTTTTCCTCTGAGGTAAATATAGAATTGATAGATGTAGTTTCAATAATTGTAGATGGTTTCAATGACCAAAACGTCATTATTAAGACCCTGAGTTTTACCTGAAACGTTGGGCTCTTCTTCCTGGTCAGGTCACATGGTTAGGTACAACTCAAGACCCTATTCATGATATGTAAACATGAAAGTGGGGTAAACTCACGCATCTTAGTCATTTTGTATGTTGAAATATTACTTCAGGAATGAAAACAATGGTTACCCCTTGGTCTTTCATCCACCTGTCTTCTGAGAAATGACAGCTCACGATAATGCCAAACGATACCATGTGTCATTGGACCCACTCTTCGAAGTCCATGAATAGCTTGGCAAAAGTTGATCCGGTCCATTTGCAAATGTATGCCAGTGAGAGGGGCCCAAAGTAAATCACTTTGGGTTTCAACTAACGTCTTTCTGAGTGAAAGTTGCACCAGGACACAGGGTAGCCAACAGGTCATTTTGATTGTGTCGAGCTGTTGATCCACTGAACAGTCACAGTACTCTACTAGACAGCAGCAAATGCTGCTCTACGCTGTCATCCTTTTAACATATTTAAAACGGGTTTCCCCATTCGCCATATTCCCTCTTTAACAAGACACGAGAGCTCACATATATCTGATTGATTACTTTCATAATCATCATCCTTACTTACCAGAAGAGAACAAAATCACAATTGATCGGATAAGAGGAACGAGACATGCAAAAGGATGATAGACAATGATAGGTCAGACACAAGTCATGTTTAAAGGAACTTGAGACATTTTTCACAGTATCGAGAAGCATAATGATAATGTCAATCAAGCTTAATTTAGATAGCATTCATATGCCATTCTGGTCTCAAAATACATACTCCACTACGTATGTATTTGGACAGTGATGTCAAAATGTTTCATGAGGTGACGGTGCAGAATGTCACCTTTTAATTGAGGGTATTTTCATACATAGACCTATCAAGTGGTTTCATTTCTTAAAAGTTAATCTGATACGTATGAAAAGACCCTCAAATAAAAGGTGACCGTCTCTACTGTCACCCTACAGGATATTTTGGATTTGAGATCAAATGTACTGGAGCCACATTTAACATCACTGTCCAAATACATGTGTAGATGAGTGGAATAGGTACCACAAACAGTATGTCCATGTCCTGTAGTTGTTGGAAATAGGTAGACGGTAAGTGTTGCTGTTACAGAATAGAAAGCAACTTCACCACCAACTACATAGAGGTGTTGAAAAGGTGCACATAGCAAAAGGAATACTTTGAGATCACTCAAACTGTCAATGGGTCAACCTGCTTTTCTTTTCAGTTATTTATGGACTTGTTTAACTTTTCCCATTGAGGCTGGAATTCAAACTTGCACCACAGAAAAAAACTGTATTTAAAAAATGTTTACACTGCTTAGTGGGTGAAACACACTTGCATTTTGATGAAAGGGTGTATTTTTGCAAGTTTGCTTGAATCTGGCCCAAAATGTTGTAGACAGGGAGTTCAAGTTAGTGTATCACTCAGTGACTGTTCACAGAACATCGGTGTAAAAATAACCCTGTGGCAGATGTCACAACCCTCTCTGTGGACTACTGAAAAGTAATGAGTTAAACTAGGAACGATGCTTCCCTCTACTGGAAATGAGCTAACTCAACATGAACCTGATATTGCATCATAACGAAAAGCCCCAACTGGGTAGTTCCATTACAATTATTTGGCAATTCATGTTGCTATGACAACCTTCAGACAAAAAAAAGTGCCAACTTCTGAAAAGATAAGTTTGACAGTAAAATACTGAACAATAAAGGGTAGGCTAAACTTCGTGGAAATGATAGTGAAATATTTGACCTAAGATTCTAGAGCAGTGAAACTGCTGTATAAGGCTATAACAAAACAAAAAAATTATCTAATCTGGCAAACGCCAATAGCAACACAGTAGAGAATGTTGGGCACTATGATACTATACATCCTGTCATATTACACTAGTATGTGGGATCAGGAGTATCCATTTTTGTAGACCAATGACCTATGTTCATGCAGCCAGAGATGTAAGAGGAAGCGAGACATTCCACTCGCAAATATTTCTTTCTGGTTCATCTAGTCAATGAACAGACCCCGCTACTGTCACATTGGTCTACGGGAGAACCACCCCTTAAGCAGACTAACCATATTCCCCCCAATGGTAAAGATGTCATCACTTATCCATCTTTGATTCATGCCACCCTTGCCTACAGTAAGCCCTGATCTGATAAAATAATAAAAGCTATCATGGAACCCTTGCTCTCAAATCATGATCAGGCTACAAAACCCAATCCAAATAAGAGAAACATTCCACCTCTTAATATTTCAATCTAATGAAAAAACATTACAAAATTACTGTAGTGGCACTGTTTAGGCCTACAAATAAGCTACAGTCCAGGCTGAAACCCACCCGTAGGCCTCCTACCCACCCCTGTGGATCTGAAACTATTGGATAGGCATAAGCAATAGTGAAAATCCCGCCAAGCCGTTCAAATCTACAGGAGTGCACAGGGGGGCCATGGCTCAGTGTAAAATTCAGCAAACGTAGGTAAGCATTCCAAACACTGTACATTAGCACACCATTTAGTTCCAGTGATGACCGAATCAGTACGCCGCTGCTACTTTGTCCCCCTGTACAGTACATTTCTGTATGCCTCTCTTCTGACAAAAGGAGAGCAATCATTCAAATCAAACCCATTAAGGTTCTACTTCAGCAGTTTAGCCTACCTAGCAGCAGTAGGTGGGAATTGTATGTTCAAAATAGGATCATCAACACGACAGCTGGCATCCATTTAGAGTACTTTAAAATAAACTACCATTACAGTTAACTTTGGTCCACAACATGTCTACACACATTGGTCATTGAACAGGAAAAACACAAATCTTCACCTTGAACACATTTTTATTTTTTCTTAAACTGCACAAGTGAAATGTGGGGCCATTGCAGATGAACTGATGGGGCGTCTGCACCCCAGGCGTTGGTTTGGCATCTCACAACTTCGCAGGGCACTGCAAGGAAAGATGTGGGAATTCATTACATTTATGCACGTACCATTTTTTTAACAGCAAAATAACAGACCCAAGGACACAATTGACACCTATTCCTGGGATGACATAAGTGGAAGTAGAGCCAAATGATTTCCCAGCCCACCGACACAATTATTTACCTTATACCCTAAAGTAATACTTTTAGAGGCCGTGGTGAGTGGTTTTGACTTCCCTTGAGGGCCATTGATAGCAACATTGGTTTATAGTTCCCTTAGATTTTCACACCAAAAGCTACTTCAGGAATGGGCACCCCTCCTGCAGGATTGCATTCCAGCCCTACTTCGACACACCTGATTCCTAAACTGCTCCTCACGACCACGATTAACTGAATCAGGCTGAAGCAAAAACATGCCCACCCAACTGCTGTCTAGGAGTACACATGACTGCCTTAATATCAGGGCTCTCCAACCCTGTTCCTGGAGAACTACGATCCTGTATGTTCACTCCAACCCTGATTCGAATAATTAGCTGGTTGATATGCTTAATCAGGTGAGTTACAACTGGTGTTGGAGTGATCCTACAGGAGTATAGCTCTCCAGGAACCAGGTTGGAGAGCCCTGCTTGACATGGACAATAGTATGGCACACACCTTTATCGCAGCCTCCTGGCTTCCCTTTCAGACTCCAGAAGTGTCAGCACATCACCCTCTCTGACTGGCCCCTTCACATTCCTGATGATCGACCGGTTGCTGTCATCCATGAACTCCACACGGACCTGAGACAGACAGGATACATTAGAACATGCAACAGCCACACACTACACTGTTTACAGATTCCATAACACAGAACCAAGGACCTAAATAATATATCTGATCACACCAAGTGTTAAAACTAGTGCATTTCTATTAATAAATTGCATTTCAATGTATTGACAGTTGGGATACACATCTGTCATTGATTAGCTACCTACTTTGTTTTACCATGACATGTTAGCTGGCTAATTTAGTGACCTTTTGCCACAACCAATCTAACTATGCAGGATACTTATACATTAGCATGTGGTATAGCTAGAAGAACAGACGTGGAATAAAGGACTAGTTAGTGCACAATACATCACCATTAGCAAGCTAACTTTGCTAACCATCAACATTGATTATCTGATTGGCTATCAAGTTAGCTAATACTACTAGCGTTTCAGTAACACATACCTGGGTACACTGTCCCTGGGAACCAGTTCTCCCGAGCACCTTGGTGACCTGGAGAAGGAGTGTAAAACGGTTAATTAGCCAACTACACATCTGAGGTAACGTGGGATGTAAGAGTGCCTGTTTTTCAGCTAAATTACCCAGCGAGTTTTAAGCTAGATAAATTAATGGTTGCTGTAATTTAGCACTTCCAGTACGCGCAGCTCACCAAGCTATGATGCTCCGTTCAAGTATAAACGTGGCAGGAACTTTTTTTTTAATTAGCTCAAATGAAACAGAGTATTTACGAATGTACACATTAATATCTTGAAAGTCTCTTAAATATGATTGCGTTTTCTTACTCTTGCAAGCTTGATCGGCTGCACGCGGCTGGCATCCATATTGTCAGGTTGACTGGAAAGGAAGTCACGTGGTGAGAACACGGTATATATTCAAACTGTAATCCAAAATATTTTCAATTTTTAATACATTTACGCACTTTATAATTCTATTATTTCATATTATGTATGATATGCTTTCAAAAATACATATCCCTGGATTAAAAACATAGTATTATTAAAATAAATGTACATTTCCGGTTCCGGTATTGTGGTTCATTCCACTCCATAAAATAGGCGGATGGGGGGGATGAATAATCAGTATAATGCCTTTGATTTCTAATTATAGTTGCATAAAAAATATATATTATTTTATAGGTATATTTTCATCGCAAAGACAAAGCCCGCTAAACTAATTAAAGCAGTGTGGAGTCTCACATCAATATAAAGTTGAATTTCGAAGGACTAGACAAAACAAATGCACTTGTAATGGCACTTACAAATATAGTCTATCAATAAAATGTGTCTATCAATGAAAATTTGAAGGATGTTTAATTTTTTATTATATATATATATTTTTTAATTAACCTTTATTTAACTAGGCAAGTCAGTTATGAACAAATTCTTATTTACAATGATGGCCTACCAAAAGGCAAAAGGCCTCCTGCGGGGACGGGCTGGGATTAAAAATACAAAATAAAAATAAAATATAGGACAAAACACACATCACGACAAGAGAGACACCACAACACTACATAAAGTGAGACCTAAGACAACAACATAGCATGGGAGCATCACAGCATGGTAGCAACACAACATGGTACAAACATTATTGGGCAAAGACAACGGCAAGAAGGTAGAGACAACAATACATCAGGCGAAGCAGCCACAACTGTCAGTAAGTGTCCATGATTGAGTCTTTGAATGAAGAGATCGAGGTAAAACTGTCCAGTTGAGTGTTTTTTTTTTTCAGCTCGCTCCAGTCGCTAACTGCAGCGAACTGAAAAGAGTAGCGACCCAGGGATGTGTGTGCTTTGGGGACCTTTAACAGAATGTGACTGGCAGAATGGGTGTTGTATGTGGAGGATGAGGGCTGCAGTAGGTATCTCAGATAGGGCGGAGTGAGGCCTAAAATTGTTTATAAATAAGCACCAACCAGTGGGTCTTGCGACGGGTATACAGAGATGACCAGTTTACAGAGGAGTATAGACTGCAGTGATGTGTCCTATAAGGAGCATTGGTGGCAAATCTAATGGCCGAATGGTAAAGAACATCTAGCCGCTGGAGAGCACCCTTACCTGCCGATCTATAAATTACGTTTCTGTAATCTAGCATGGGTAGGATGGTCATCTGAATCAGGGTTAGTTTGCCAGCTGGGGTGAAAGAGAGTGATTACGATAGAGGAAACCAAGTCTAGATTTAACCTTAGCTGCAGCTTTGATATGTGCAGAGAGAAGGACAGTGCACCGTCTAGCAATACTCCCAAGTACTTGTATGAGGTGAATACCTTAAGCTCTAAACCCTCAGAGGTAGTAATCACACCGGTTGAGAGAGGGGCATTCTTCTTACCAGACCACATGACCTTTGTTTTGGAGGTGTTCAGAACAAGGTTAAGGGCAGAGATTACATTTACATTGTTTACTAACATTGGAGTAAAACAAGCTTATATTTTGGGGTTGAACTATGCTCACGAGGCATTTATAAATTATGTTCTTCAAGAAACAATGGGTACATATAATTAATTTATTAGGTCCAAAAATGGATGTAGTAACAGCAGATTGCTACTTTAATGTAGAAATACTGTCTATAGGCCAGTGGAAATAAGGGGGAATTGATCTGCACGATAAAATTGCAACCAATGGGATTAACGTGAAATGATGGCGGTTGGAATGAATGCATAGATATGAAGGTACACGTGAGGTTGTTTACTGTGATTCCTTTCTGTCCAGTTTGAACTGCATGTACCTGTAAGCCTTTAATAGCCCTGTCACAAATGAACGACTGCTGTCTCTGCTCTGCATTTCCCTCCTCCCAGCACCAAATCCTTAAATCACAACACTAATCCTCACTGACAGTATTTTTAACTCCTGTTAGGATAGAAAGAACAGCGATGAAATTAGAGAATCAGTGAGGAGGATGAATCCCCAACTCATGCTCTAGATCGTCTTGCACGTCCAATCAAACACGGCATAGCTTTTCCTCTCCTTGCTGAATTTGGAAGAAAAGGATGAAGAAAATCATCCTTTTGTTGTTCTTCATTTCGAGGAATAAAAACGTGTGGGATATTGGATTTGCTGGTAATGTCTTTCTTTAATGACTTAACTTTCACTGGGTGAGCAAGATTTATTTTCTTCTCATAGATTTCCAATGGAACAACCTTCAAGAAACCCTTGCCACCTAAAAAAGTGGCGCTCCAGTTTGTTTGCCAGTGTGAAGCTGAACACCAGCTTATCCCAGAGCACAGAGTAACCAGACACTACCTTCCCTTTTGGGCAGGAAAGCTCTGTGAAAGCATGGACGTCTATGGACTACCTAGGCAGCCCTGCTCCTCAGACAGTGGTTCTGAAGGAGAAAAGGCCAGAGAAGAAAAGAGAGGAAGAAAAATGTGTCGCCAGACAATCCAACATATTCACAATCAATGTCAGTGGGAAAGTCTTTCAATTCCCAATCCACCTAGTTCTCCTCTACCCAAAAACCAGGATTGGCTCTCTGGCCCTCTGTACCGATCCTATGAAGAGGATGACACTCTGTGACGACTATTCGGTCCGCAAAAATGAGTTCTTCTTTGACCGGGACACCACTTTCTTCCATTACATCTTCTTCTGCTGCAGTAATGTCATGTTGGTGATGGAGAGTCTATGCCCGCTCAATTTTGAGGAGGAGATGAACTTCTGGGGTCTGCGCATTAGGGACACTCCGAGGTGTTGCCGCATCCTGTTTGAAGAAAAGGTGGATGAGATCAAAGATGGCCTGAAAGTCAACCAGGAGCTGATCGACGAGATCAAGCCGGCCCACGGGGGCGAGGAGGCCATGTTCAAGACCATGTTCCTGGGGGGGGTTCCGCAAGGCCCTCTGGGACCTGATGGAAAACCCTTACTCCTCATTAGTGGCTAAGGGCTTCGCCGTGTTCTCCAATCTTTTCGTCCTCATCTCCATTGTGGCGATGACCCTCAACACGGTGAAGGAGCTGAGGAAGTACACCATCTACGGCAAGACTTACATGGAGTGTGTGGAGATCGTCTCCATCATATTCTTCACCTTTGAGTATCTCTTGAGGCTGCTCACCACCTGTGACATCAAACACTTTGTGAAAAGTGCTCTAAACTTTGTGGACCTTTTGGCCGTCATGCCCTACTTCATCCAGATTATTTTTGAGATTTTCACAGACGTAAATGATGCCAGTGCCCAGGAGGACCTGAAGACCATGGCCTGGGTCAGCAAGGTTAGCAAGGTGCTCAAGCTCATGCGCATCTTCCGCATCCTCAAGTTGGCCAAGCATTCCACGGGCATGCGAGCGTTTGGCTTCACCATCCGGCAGTGCTCAGAGCTGCCTTTTCCTGTTCATTATCCTGGGCATCTTCACCTTCTCGGCCCTCATGCACTCTGTGGAGCTGGACCAGCCAGGCACCCCCTTCAGCAGCATACCTGACGCTTGGTGGTGGGCCGCTGTGAGTAAACAACTCCATCTTCTTTATGTTTTGTCTTCTGTACAATATGCTCTATGTTTCAGTTCTTCTCCTATGGTATGCCACTTCTATTTTAGCAACATACTTTTGTTCATGTAGTGTATGTGGACACCTGCTCATCAAAAATCTAATTTCAAAATCATGGGAATTAATATGGAGCTGGTCCCCCTTTTGCTGCTATAACAGCTTCCACTCTTCTGGGAAGGCTTTCCACTAGATGTTGGAACATTGCTGCGGGGACTTGCTTCCATTCAGCCACAAGAGCATTGGTGAGGTGGGCATTGATGTTGGGCGATTAGGCCGGGCTCACAGTCGATGTTCCAATTCATCTCAAAGGTGTTCGATGTGGTTGAAGTCAGGGCTCTGTGCACGCCAGTCAAGTTCTTCCACACCGATCTCGACACACCATTTCTGTATGGACTTCGCTTTGTGGACGAGGGCATTGTCATGCTGAAACAGGAAAGGGCCTTCCCCAAAATGTTGCCACAAAGTTGGAGGCAAAGAATAGTCTAGAATGTCATTGTATGCTGTAGAGTTAAGATTTCGCTTCACTGGAACTAAGGGGCCTAGCCCAAACCATGAAAAACAACCCCAGACCATTATTCCTCCTCTACCAAACGTTATAGTTGGCACCATGCATTGGGGAAGGTAGCGTTCTCCTGACATCCGCCAAACCCAGATTAGTCCGTCGGACTGCCAGATGGTGATGCGTGATTCATCATTCCAGAGAACGCGTTTCTACTGCTCCAGAGTCCAATGGCGGCAAGCTTTACACCACTCCAGCCAACGCTTGGTATTGCGCATGGTGATCTCAGGCTTGTGTGCGGCTGCTCGGCCATGGAAATCCATTTCATGAAGCTCCCGACGAACAGTTCTTGTGCTGACGTTGCTTCCAGAAGCAGTTTGGAACTTGGTAGTGAGTGTTGCAACTGAGGGTAGACGATTTTTACCTGCTACGCGCTTCAGCACTTGGCGGTCCCATTCTGTGAGCATGTGTGGCCTACCACTTTGCGGCTGAGCCGTTGTTGCTCCTAGGCGTTTCCACTTCACAATAACAGCACTTACAGTTGGCAAACTGACCGTGCCATGTTGAAAGTCACTGAGTTCTTCAGTAAGGCCATTCTACTGCCATTGTTTATCTATGGAGATTACATGGCTGTGTGGTCAATTTTATACACCTGTCAGCAGCGGGTTTGGCTGAAATAGCCGAATCCGCAGACTTTTGTGTATATATATTGTATTTGCAAATGGCTTTTTCAGGCATTTACCTCTTATTTGAACTCTCAATTGATGTAGCCAGTGGCAGTATACATAAAGGATCAATTTCCTGTTTGTGGTTAACTTTCATCATGAGGAAAGAGGCATAACAAGATTTTCATGACAAAAATGCTTTTCTGTTTTGAATTTCTCAGTATCATATTGTAAGTCTTTGTTGTTCCCAGAACTGTTTCCGTACCTGACATACTGTTCATGATTAGTGCTGTAACTAACATCTGTAACATCTGTAACTAACATCAACTATAATCATGACCTAGACCAGTGATTAATGTCAGGCTTACTCCCAAGTGCTGTGTGATAATGTTTTTTTTTAAGAAGGGCTAATAATGTTTGTTTTTTTTACCTATACAGCGCAGAAAATATTGCAAGTTTTGAGGAGTTTGGTGTGGGCTTGTTTCCTTTACCTAGGCTCCTTCATTTGGTTGAATCCAGATTCAAGTGGAAATATGCAGTATGTTCTCTCAGCATAAGAAACCAGGGTGTCCTGTATAGTATGTGGCTTTTACTGAGATGTTCTTTGAGATTAACAACACAACACCATTTCCCTCTTTGTCCTACAGGTCAGTATCTCCACTGTGGGCTATGGTGACGTGGTGCCCATCTCCTATATGGGTCGCTGCGTGGCATTTGGCTGCATCTCCTTTGGCATCATCCTCAATGGAATGCCCATCTCAATCCTCTTCAACAAGTTCTCCGACCACTACACCAAGCTCAAGGCCCAGGAGTACACCCAGACCACAGGCCCAAGAGTACGCACCTTTCGGATCAAGAAACGTTTGCGGCGAAAGTTCGATGGCTGCTTCGAACCACATCCTTCGGACGGCTCTGACAATCGTTACACCGCGTACCATCCGAGCAGGAATTAGAACCGTGTGGGTGTTGAGTGAGATCCTAACGCCAATGCTGGTTACTACCCTTAAATGCCTTTCTCGCCCTCACGCTGGAAACCACATCTGCCTCTGACAATGTTCTAAGCCTGAGGCTGTAGGAAAGTAAACGTCGGGCAGAGGAGGCGTCGGGATCGGTTTCTAAGAATAGCACCTGATGCAGCTAAGCTGAGCGGAATCAACTTTTTTTTATCAGGCATTCATGCCTATAATTGTGTAATGAACAACTTTTATTAGGCAACGTTGCGCAAACCACTATAGGAGCTGAGGGATGGACTGCATCCATTGGAGTGTTTACTAATAAACATTTGTTTTTTGGCCTAAGTAGGTCTAAAATATCTATCAAATGTGCTGGCTGTCAATATTGAAATCAGCACATGAAATTAGGCCTTCTTAGTTTATTATAACGTGGTAAAATACACTATTGCAGTTTGGTGATACTTTCAGTAGGTAGTTACTTCTCAGTTCCAGTCAGAAAATGAACATTCAACTAATGAATTGAAATGTATTAGAAAACGACAATATTTACAGTATAGTAGAACTGAACCCAACTCTGACATGGTACTAAGCACTACCCTAAATCTCTACATTATGGGCAATAATCAGTTAAAGCTATACTATACTTAAAATGTATTCAAATAGACAGTACTACAGTGCCTTCAGAAAGTTTGGATACCCCTTGACTTATTCCACATCTTGTTGTGTTACAGCTTGAATTCAACATTTATTAAATTGGTTGTTTCTCACTTATCTACACACAATACACCATAATGACAAATTGAAAACATGTTTTTTGAAATATTAGATAATTTATCAAAAATTAAGTACAGAAATATCTAATTTACATAAGTATTCAACCCCCCTGAGTCAATACCTGTTAGAATCACCTTTGGCAGCGATAACAGCTGTGAGTCTTTCTGGTTAAGTCTCTAAGAGCTTTCCACACCTGGATTGTTCAACATTCTTTTCAAATTTCTTCAAGCTCTGTCAAATTGGTTGTTGATCATTGCTAGACAACCATTTTCAGGTCTTGACATAGATTTTCAAGTAGAATAAAGGTCAAAGCTGTAACGCGGCCACTCAGGAACATTCACTGTCTTCTTGTTGAACAACTCCAATGTAGATTTGGCCTTGTGTTTTAGGTTATTGTCCTGCTGAAAGGTGAATTCATCTCCCAGTGTCTGGTGGAGACTGATCCAGGTTTTCCTCTAGGATTTTGCCTGTGTCTAGCTCCATTTATCCTGAAAAACTCCCCAGTCCTTAACGATTACAAGCATACCCATAACATGATGCAGCCACCACTATACTTGAAAATATGGAGAGTGGTAATCAGTAATGTGTTGTATTGGATTTGCCCCAAACATAACACTTTGTATTCAGGACAAAAAGTAAATTGCAATGCCACATTTTTTGCAGTATTACTTTAGTGCCTTGTTGTAAACAGGATATTTATTATTCTTCCTTTTCCCTCTGTCAATTAGGTTAGTATTGTGGAGTAACTACAATGTTGTGGATCCATCCTCAGTTTTCAGAGCCATTAAACTCTGCAACTGTTTTAAAGTCACCATTGGCCTCATAGTGAAATCACTGAGCAGTTTCCTGAGTTAGGAAGGACGCCTGTCACTTTGTAGTGACTGGGTGACTGGGTGTATTGATAGACCATACAAGGTTTAATAACTTCACCATGCTCAAAGGGATATTCAATGTCTGCTTTTTTTATCTACCAATTTGCGAGGCATTGGAAAACCTTCCTGGTCTTTGTTGTTGAATCTGTGTTTGAAATGCACTGCTTGCCTGAGTGACCTTACAGATATTTGTATGTGTGAGGTACAGAGATAAAGTAGTCATTCAAAAATTATGTTAAACTCTATTTCTGCACACAGAGTGAGTTTATGCAATTTATTATGTGACTTGTTGAGCACATTTTTATTCCTGAACTTATTTAGGCTTGGGGATGAATACTTATTGACTCAAAAACATAATTCCACTTTGAGATTATGGGGTATTATGTGTAAGCCAGTGACACAAAATCTCAATTTAATCCATTTTAAATTCAGGCTGTAACACAACAAAATGTGGAAAAAGTCAAGGGGTGTGAATACTTTCTGAAGGCACTGGATACACTGCAGTACTGTATACAGGGGGGGGGGGTGCTAAGCTGACATATGGAATTGTTTTAAGATAGTATGACCATGTATCATTTAGTATTTTTGTTATATACAGTACCAGTCAAAAGTTTGGACACACCTACTCATTCCAGGGTTTTTCTTTATTTTGACTATTTTCTACATTGTAGAATAAAAGTGAAGACATCAAAACTATGACATAACACATATGGAATCATGTAGTAACCAAAAATGTGTTAAACAAATGTTTGAGATTCTTCAAAGTAGCCGCCCTTTGCCTTGATGACAGCGTTGCACACTCTTGACATTCTCTCAACCAGCTTCATGAAGTAGTCACCTGGAATGTATTTCAATTAACAGGTGTGCCTTGTTAAAAGTTAATTTGTGGATTTTTTTGTGTTGTGACAAGGTAGGGTTGGTATTCGTCTTTTACCTATTTGTGAGACGCAGAGTAGGTGAATAGCTGATCTCCGCATGTATGGTTCCCACCATGAAGCATGGCGGAGGAGGCGTGATGGTGTGGGGGTGCTTTGCTGTTGACACTGTGTGATTTATTTAGAATTCAAGGCACAGTTAACCAGCACGGCTACCACAGCATTCTGCAGTGATACGCCACCCCATCTAGTTTGCGCTTAGTGGGACTATCATTTGTTTTTCCACACGACAGGGCTGTGTAAGGCTGTGTAAGGGCTGGAGTGCTGCATCAAATGACCTGGCTTCCACCTGGCCTCCACAATCACCCGACCTCAACCCAAATGAGTGAAGGAAAAGCAGCCAAAGTGCTCAGCATGTGTGGGAACACCTTCAAGACTGTTGGAAAATAATTCCTCATGAAGCTGGTTGAGAGAATGCCAAGAGTGTGTAAAGCTGTCATCAAGGCAAATGATGGCTACTTTGAAGAATCTCATTTTTTGGTTACTACATGATTCCATATGTGTTATTTCATAGTTTTGATGTCTTTACAATTTTTCAACAATGTAGAAAATAGTAAAAATAAAGAAAAACCCTTGAATGAGTAGGTGTGTCCTAACGTTTGACTGGTACTGTATACAATTTATTATACATTTTTTACGCATATTTAACCAATGTTTGGGGTAGGTACAAAACTACCATCATACCTTCATTAATTTTTTCGGTACTGCTTTCCATAGAGGGATAATAGTTTGTAGGTCAAACCGTTCGGACGCTACAGACGTTTTCGTGAGTAGACTGATTTCCGGGAAGATGCAGAAGTGCTACAGAAACAGATACCTCTAGCTTTAACTGACATATTTTGATGGGGATTTTTTTAATTATGTAACTTAGATTGTGCATCAATCGACTCTAGGGGGTTAACTATAACATGTTACCACAACCAGTTAATCAGTGATAATATGGAAGGATGAAGCCAACTACAAAAAACAACTGCACATCTGTGTGGGAAATAATAATACGAGGTTTGATTTAAATAACAAACAAAACAACTTTCTGCTCTACATTGGTAAAACGTAATTGACAATAATTAAATCTATATTCAAGGTTGAAATGTGTCTCTCACACAACTACAGACAGAATATTAGGCTACAAGTGACAAATTGAAACATTGTGCGCTCTCTGATATGACATTAATTGAAATCATAATAATTTCAGATATAATAGAATGTGATTGATAAACAAAAGGTTATTTCACTTTCCCAGCTGTCCACCTCCTTGACAATTCCCCGTCAGAAGAAGCGTAGGTTGATTTTGGCAATCATGCGCGCTTCACTGAAATGGCCAGCATGCATCTCGGTCAGCACAGCCTCCTTCTCCTCCTTAGTAAAAAATCACCTTCCTGTGTGGCTGGCCATCCTTCCCCTGTAGGTACATGATTGCCTAACAAGTTGGAAGAGAAGAGTTGTTGAAATACTCAAGTCTAAGTACATTTGCATTGCTGTCTTTCTCTCTCTGTCTCTCTTCCCACTTCTCTCTCCTTCGCTCACTTTCTTTCTCACCCGCCCTCCCCTCAGCAGCCTCCACTGAACTATATGTACAGCTAGCAACATATAGATGACCAACTAGCTAGATGGAAAATGGTTGTTCATAGCTTAATCTGTCCAATTATCTAATAGAAGTTAACTGCTTAGCGTTTCCCTGAATTGTGAATTTCTCTGAATGTTGCGCCTCTTGTCGAGATCGGTGTTGTCTTCATAGTACTTCGCCTGGTTGGAAAGATACAAGACAATCTCCTTCGAGGGATGCCATTGAAGTGCAAGCCACATACAAACAGAAAGCTACAATAACAGTTACAGTAGCTAGCTAGCTAGCTAGCTAATGTTAGCTAAATAAAACTGTCTGGCTAGCTGGATGGCTAGCTAGTCGACTAGGCAGGCTGAGGTAAATAAGTACAGTAGCTAGCAATGTCAATCTATTGTCATGAATGAGAGATTTCCGCTAGATGGCCAATTTGCTAATTCAAAATGGACTATATTGTAAAAACTCATGAAAACAAAAATGTGCTGTTTTGGTCTTAATTTAAGGTTAGGGTTACGCATTAGAGTAAGCAGTGTGGTTAAGGTTATGTTTAAAATCTGATTTTATGACTTTGTGGCTGTGCCAGCTAGTGACCAGTCTGCAGCGCTGCCAACCTGCATGTTCAACATCAATTAAAGTGTCTTCTAGTGTCAACCTGGAGCCAAGTAGGGAAAGAGGGAATGCACCCAAGGCTACACACACACACACACACACACACACACACACACACACACACACACACACACACACACACACACACACACACACACACACACACACACACACACACACACACACACACACACACACACACACACACACACACACACACACACAGTGAAAGGAGTCCGTGTGACGGCTGTGACTCCACCATGGGACTCCTTGATATTGCTATTCTAGATATGATGCACTTTGAATTTTATTGTCTGCATATTTTATTTTAAGGCGAACAAAACAAGATGTAGCTGAAGCTCAATGCCAAGTACCGGATAATGTGCGTATTCAACAAATGTTTGAAATATGAAGCTGTGGTATGAATGCGCATGGTAAGTCGTTATCCTTGACTTTGTTTTGCACCTGCATCCTGATTTTATTAGCTCCCCTTCTTCTAGATAAGTCCAGACACATAGCCACAGATGGTAAATAACACTTCTCAAAGGAAATATGCAAACTAATCACAGAGAATACATACACATATCAACATTTTCAAAAAATAAAAAGTCCCTAAATGTGAAGATTTATGGAGTAAGTTATGCGCCATATTTTCACAGTAGAGGCTCATCGGGGTTAGATAATTCAATATTTCATAATGGTAGGACACAACACAGCAACTTTATTGTCCATATGTTACAGGGAACAATGGAAATGAGTCTTCCACTCACTCCCTTTTTCTCAGCGCTTGGCCCAGGATTCAAACCAGCCACCTTTCAGCCACCGGTCCAACTCCTTAGCCACTGGGCTACCTATAACAAAAGTCTGATTTATTATCCATCAGGTCAATATATGGATCACCCTATGGTTTTGGGGCCATAAGAGGCTTTTCTTGAATATGAGTAAACTAAATCTTTATAATGAAAAGGAAAAACAATTTCAGATCACTTGGAATTATTAATTTTCCTATACTTGCACCACTAACCCCAGTTCATAATCCCCATGCTATAGATCACCATTTGACATGTATTTATCTCAAATGAGAGTTCCAGCCTTGAGGGGAACTCTCTTTTACATGTAGTGATCTCAAGATCAGGACATCCTTTTCCTTGGCCAAGGGCGAATGGCTCCTTACTAGAATCCCGGCCTGGAATAGACAGCAGGGCACTATATAAGGCCCTAGGAAGCTCTCACAAGCTACACATCGCATCCCTCCTCACCTCATCGTACCATACCTGCTGCATCGATTGGATTTACTTGGGCGTAAACCTCCTCATCGACATCATGGATGCTAAGTGTCTTGTGTCTCTTGTGGTAGTTCTCATGGTTGGGGTGTATGGGACCCACGGGCAGGATGTCAGGGTGAAGCTGTGTGGGAGAGAGTTTATCCGTATGGTAGTCACATCGTGTGGGAGCTCCAGACTGAGGCGCTCCACTCCGGAGCTTGGACAACACCCCGTCAGCCACCACAGTGAGTACAACTCTCAAGGACCTAATAGCTTGTTTCCATATGTTTATTATGCTGCTGTTTGTGCTGGAGTTCAGTTTAGTTGAATCCGAAAGGCATACATGTATTTTTATACTGAAACGCATCCAACTGGGTACACACTGGTTGAATCAACATTGTTTCAATGTTGAATCAACATAGACATTAAATTGACGTCTGCCCAGTGGGACGAGAATGGAGGTTGGGGGTAAATGGAATCCTCTTCTCAAACAAGCTGACATCCAAAGCACGAAGTATATGAGGATGGAGTTGGACAACCCCTCCCGAGAACCATTACGGAAGTTGTAGAATTGAGCATTTTTCAATCACCTGAAACAGAGCCATAATCATCATTCTTTTTTTCTGCATAGGTTATCTTCTTTACCTGTTCCATTGTCATTTTAATGAGGGTGTCCCACATCTCAATGTACTGCAATAACATGCCTAAGATATTACATACAAATTACAAAACAGTACATGGGATCATAACACATATCATCAATACAGGCACATATCATGGAGTCATAATTAATACAGTAATATCATGATATTTTAACACTTAGCGTGCCAGATTACATTTAAAACAAGCATTTTCTCTGCATATCTAAGCTTACCTCTTGAGCTGTCTGTATCCTCCTGACTGGTGGTTCCTTTTTTAAAGAAACTAAATATGTTTACTCTGTATCTCTGCAAAATCTGGTTAAAAGATTGAAAGGAATGTGAGTCTTAATCAGTACATTTAGTAATTGGTTGCTAAAGTCTAGCAACCTTCCAGCAGATAGCTAAGATAGTTAGACAATCTACTCTAATTTGATTGATAGTTATAAGGTCGGGAGATCGGGAACCTATCTGGCTAGCTAGCTAAAGCCAACTTTATAAAATTGCTAGGTGGTAGTATTTCAGAGAAACAACAAAACATTTTTGTTTTATTTATTCATCAAGAAGGAATGAATAGGCTACATAGCTTGATCAAATTAATTTACAAACATACCTCCTGCGAGTGCTGCCCATCACCGACTGCTAAAATTAAATCAAACCCTGTGTGTCACTCTTAACTCTTCTTCTTGCTCCGTGGTGCACCTTCGAAGTAACCACTTCGAGTAGGGGGTTCCAGCCAGAGTGCCCCCTCCGCAAAATACCACTGACAGATATTTTTATAAACAATTTTGATAAAACATGGGCTTAAAAATTAAGTTTAGTAACTCATTTAACATCTACAAAATGTCAAAACAGGACAAATCCCGAGTGGCGCAGCAGTCTAAGTATCTCAGTGCTGGAGGCATCACTACAGACCCTGGTTCGATTCCAGGCTGTATCACAACCGGTCGTGATTGGGAGTCCCGGGTTTGGCCGGAGTAGACTGCATTGTAAATAGTAATGTATTCTTAACAGACTTGCCTAGTTAAATAAAGGTTAAATAAAAATAACAAATTAAATTCTGAGGGGGCATGTGCCCTTGTACCCCCTATAGGCATGACACCTCTGCTGACATCTGCCTAAATTGTGAATGATACTTAATTTTGTTTTTTCCTTCTACAGGGGTAACTCTGGATTGGCTGAACAGCAATCAGTTTGCCAACCTGAGGACTTCAGAGACTGGTGAAGATGTGGTGACACAGCAAGATGACCAGGACTCCACAGAGAGTATGACAGAAGACCAGCAGACCCATCCAGGGTTTCCCAGCACACCTCCACAGGTCCAGGGAGACATGGAGCCTTCAACCGTCCCTCTGGGGTACACCGTGTCCTCCCGTACCCGCCGAGACGTGGGGCCCGCTGGGGTGTGTTGCCGATCCGGCTGCACTATGAGCGAGCTGGTCCAGTATTGCTAAGCTAAAGCTAATGCTAGACAAGAGTAACATTTCACAAGGAATTGTTGGTCAGCCATTGCTTGGTTAGCCATTGGAATGATGGAATAGGTTAAAATCAGGTTAATTTACATTGGTTGGGATGTTTGAAGGGCCATTTTGCAGTTGCCAAACCTTTGCATTAGAGCTAATGCAGTTAGTTCTACTGAAATGCTTTACTAAAATGTTAATGTTGTTTTCTTGATATCATGAATTGTGTGTTAATCTAATCATTATAATATTGTTGTGGAATGACTTGTGTAATGACAAAATCAAGACAAAAAGAATGTTGTCGAAAGAGGCTTTATTTATAATAATAATAAGTATTATTTATCATATTAATATTATACTTGATTCTCACCTGCACAATGAAGGACAACAAAGAATGCCAAATGAGAGTTGTCAAGAAACATTCCTGTTCATCTTCAATCACAATGTAATAAAGCTTTTGAAGATCATCGGTGAGTGGTGGTTACTTAATATTTGTCTGTCTTATGCAAACCATGCTTTTCTGACTTCAAACAGGGACAATAACCACTCACTTCTCCACAATGTGTTGCGAGCTCCATGCCATGTTAAGTGCTTTGAAACCTATAGCGACATGTGCTATACAGTAGAAATGCAATCGATCCATGTATCACAGAGAAGGCATCACCCTCACAGAGCATCCCTCTCTAGTAAATATCAAATGATCAGCCTGCCCTCTCACTCCACTTTAAGCAATTTCTATTCTCATTACAATCATCAGTGTACATCATTGAAAAAGGCAGAGAAAATCCCTTCAAAAGTCTGTATGGCAGTAGCCAGATTACAGCTCCCAATACATACTCGGTCTGAATAGACACGGAATCCAGTTGACTCTCTGATAAGGATGAATCGGATTGGGCCAAGTGCTCCAACTATGACACCATAACACAAATCCCTTTAATGGCAATATGGTGCCGGTCACTAATTAACAGGTGGAACTGGCAGTGATAGACACCAAGCAGGCCTACAGATACAGTTTTTAAACATTTGTAATAAATACCATTTAATATAACACAAGCATATCCCTATTACATTGTTATAACTAACTTCTTTCAAAACAGGGTTTCTCACAAACTCATAAGCAGATACTGAGACCCACACATACCCAGAGACAGATGGCTGACATAGACCTTTTATAAACACTGACAAGAAAAGGGTGCTTGGTACTGCATTCCACGAGATACTGAGACACACACATACCCAAGGACAGAGGGCTGACGTAAACCTTTCATAAACATAGATAAGACAGGAACATCTACGCACACACAAAATCTCCTCTTCAGTCTGAACATTTTACAGAGACACACAGAAATGTCAAAATAGGAACATCTACGCACACACCTAATCTCCTGTTTTAGCTGAAAATTTCTGAAGACAAAGAACTCTACTCAGAGCCAATGGGACAGTGATACTAGCCTGAAGGAGACCTCGCCCAACTCATCAGAACCAACCAGAGGACCAGAACTTCCAGACTCAACCTACTTTCTGTACTGTATAAAATGTCTAATGCACTCTGTTATCTGGGCTTATTTCTGCAAGTTCCATATGAGCTAAATGAATAAGTCCGTGCACGCTTGTACCAGATATCTTTACTCTTAAATAAAACTGTCACTTGTCATACAATTTACCACCTTGTCTGAATCGATCCTTGACCGGCTCACCCTTCTCCATATCCAATTATCAACACATGTCAATCGTACCGTGTCCTTTCATTTGTATCTTGCTGTATCCTTTCATTTATACCATATTTATTGGCTAATTTGAGTTAAAAAATTATAATCAACCGTGAATCTCCAATTCCATTGCATTACACCAATGCTGCCCAAATGCTCTGTCTATATGCGAATACGCATCGCTTGCAATAGTTTTGGAAACATTTGGAACTTAACTTCCATGTGAGCAAGAAATACTGTTTTTAATACAAAAGATAAACTTACTGTATGCAGTTTAGCAAAGTTGCACCAGGCAAGGTTTCAAAAACCGTAACGCTAGCGAGGATTTAATAGTGTTTCTAAACGTTAAAACATAGCGTCGGGATTGTAGTTCACATTAGCCAGATGTGGTCCATATCAACTGAGAACCCAAGGGGGAAGGCTATAACGGTGTCCCATACATAGAACTTGGCTAGGTGAAGCGAACGTCTGTGCTCGCAGACTCCCTAAAGACCTTCGCTTGAAAAAACGCAATATTACTGTTGTTTGTCCTTCTTGAGCCACTGTTGCAACAAAATACCCAGTAACACTTCTTCAAAATAGTCTGAATTAATCTAAGATAAATCAAGAAATCTGGAAATAACGTTGGCGGTCTTAGTCGCGCAATTTTACATCTAGCTAAACTGTTTGGTGCAGTGAAAAAATGTGGATGAAAACTAGTTACCACAGCCACAAAGTTATATGGCTTAAACCCCACCTATTTCTACAATTTCTCTTCTCTCATTGTTGAATGACAGAATCAAGTCCATAGTTCCCACCCCTACTGTTGACCAATCACTGATGAAGCAGTGTAGACATCGGCTGCCCAACTTCGACTTGCCTTAAGACATTTTTTATGTGCACAACAGCTGAAACCCCCCCCACAGAACACCAAAAACTAGCAAAAATGTCACAAAATGTAGTCATAATATTAGCGCAAACTGTTTCGACTGGGAAGCATGCAAACAAGCTTAATTAAGTCCCCTTGGGCCCCCATTAGTTCTCAAAAGCTAGAGTACAATCACTGCCTTCACAACCTGGAACTGTATGAGAAAGAAGAGTAATACATGTCATAATCATTGCAATCAAAGAAATCTCCCATGTTGTTTTATTTGATCAATTGGAATAATATGGTATCGTGTTATTGGAAACACGCTGTTCTGTGGGCAGGCCTGCCGGTTTTGACTAGATGGAGTACAGCAGAAGTGACTTTCGTAGCAGGTTAGGAGAACTTATGCAGCAGTTTAGGACAATTAATGCATCAGGTTATGAGAATTAGACTAAGGTTAGAGAAAGGGTTAGGGTTAGCTAGAATGTACAATAATTCAATTCTGCCGGATGAATGGGAAACAAGTTGGTGCCTACCTGTCAGGCGTGTGCGTACTTGTGCTGAAGTCAGGTGCAGGAGAGCAGAGAATTGTGAACAGGCGCACACTTTATTTCGGCAGGAGAGATATACAGACTGACGCACGTCCAAAAAACCTCCAGCCAACAAGGCAAAGTGTATAATGCGCAAAACAGTCACAACACATCAAATGTATACAAAACAGGCTTCGTGAAATAACACGGGGGAAAAACAAACACAAGCCTAGTGAGTTCAAAAAACACGTAACACACAAACAATCTTCCACAAAGACATGGGGGGGGGGGGGGGGGGCAGAGGAATAAATACATGTAGTGTAATTGGGGAATGAAAACCAGGTGTGCAAGGAACAAGACAAAACAAATGGATACATGAAAAATGGAGCGGGATGGCTAGAAAGCCAGTGATGTCGACCACCGAACGCCGCCCGAAACAAGGAGAGGAACCGACTTCGGTGGAAGTCGTGACACTACCTGTATACAGAGCAATAGGAATGGTGTCTTTATGTAGGCACTAACTCGGCCATGGTTTGTTGGACAACGCCTACTGGATAAACGCTGAAAATAAGGTCTGTGGTAAACACAGGCTTAGGAGATCTTGTACGTTTTGTTGTATGAGATAATCTTCATCAGCAGACATCACTTTTTGTGAATTTTGAAGCATTTACGTAATAAAAAAAGCACATAAAGCACATAAAAGGATTCATAACTTGCAAAGGTCATGTTAACTGACTGATATTATCTCATAAAACAAAACATATAAGATCTCCTAAGCCTGTGTTAACCTCCGACCTTATTTTCGGTGTTTATCCCAAAACCCTATTCCTTCCTTTGCTCATAGGAATTTCTGAATGAAGCAGAGGTGGATCATTTCTGTTTTTTAAGACTACAAGCTGGTGAGCTCTATTTTGGTGTCTATTAGAAGTGGCTGGGAAAAGACAGATGGTTGGTTTCCTGGCTTAAAACCAGGGGATAGTTGTTAAAAGGGGCAGCAGGTAGCCTAGTGGCTAAAGCGTTGGGCCAGTAACTGAAAGGTTGCTAGATCGAATCCTTGAGCTGACAAGGTAAAAATCTGTCATTCTGCTACTGAACAACACTGTTCCTAGACTGTCATTGTAAATGAGAATTTGTTCTTAACTGACTTGCCTAGTTAAATAAAGGTTAAATTTTTAAAAAAATCTCATTTTATTTTCACCTCCCGTAGTAGGTTATTGACTCGCTGAATTTATCCATCCAATAAGCCTAATATCGAGTGATCACCGTTCACATTGATTGCCCACAGTTGCGGTTCAAATTGCACATTGACTTTTGAAGGTGCGCTATAAATTCTGGTATGAACCAAAATTGTATAGGGGTGCACATGTTTATATTTCAACACTAATGGGGGTGCCTCTGGGGAGTAACCAGTAATTCTGTAAATTTAACCCTATATATTAGGCCTACTGCATTTCCTGCAGGGTTGATAAACTTGAGAGAGAAACAAATATATTGAGAATTTCTTGTCATGTCCTGAAATGAGTGATATTAAATGGGATTAACCGTCCACAACCAATACTGGTTGGGTTGGGTCATGGCTAGAATGTCTCCAGATTTTGTCAAATGAACGTCAGATTTCTTTTACGTTCATTTGACAAACGCGGTATCTCTTCTAGCCGTGACCGTTGGGGTTGGAAAGGCAAGTAGTGTGTTTGCAGTGTGTTGTCCACCACCAGAGGGCATCAGATATCTATTGTATATGAACATTGCGTTGTCTGCATTTCACTATTATAGTTTCTCTTATTTGACCAAATAGTGAGTGACTGAGAACCACTGATTTGCCAGATATTAAGCTCATTCTATCACTTCTATATCTAATGGCTACCAATGTCCTTCCTGTCTATAGTTTGTTTCTACAATCCATATAACGGTGCCATTTACCTTCAGATGCTTGATCTCTTCCTGATAAAATCTCCAATCGGATTATAAGATAATCATCAGTATAGCCAGTAATTATTCATAATGAACACAATATTAAATAGCTTTTGATAGCTGTTAAACTGCCTTGATAGAGGAAAGCCCAAACAATTGTCAAAGACTCGTCACCCAAGTCATAGACTGTTGTCTCTGCTACCGCACGGCAAGCGGTACAGGAGCGCCAAGTCAGCCAAACAATTAACCAAATGGCCACCGGATTATTTACATTGACACCCCCCACCCACCATTTATTTTTTACACTGCTACTTGCTGTTTATTATCTATGCATAGTCACTTCACCCCTACAAATTTCCTCGACTAACCTGTACCCCCGCACATTGACTCGGTACCGGCATCCCCTGTATATAGCCTTGTTATTGTTATTTTATTGTGTTACTTTTTTATAATTTTTTTACTTTAGTTTATTTGGTAAATATTTTCTTAACTCTTTATTGAACTGCACTGTTGGTTAAGGGCTTGTAAGTAAGCATTTCACTGTAAGGTCTACACATGTTGTATTCGGCGCATGTGACAAATAAAGTTTGATTTGATTTAGACGACTACCTCTGCACATTTTTACTCTTGAGAGAGAACTGAAGGTTCTAAACTTGCAATGGTAATGAATGGAAACTCTCTATACCGCTGCCCAAGTTTTAGAGTTGAAGAAGGCTGCATTAGAGAATAGCACCTTCTCCTAGTGCCCACAGTCTATCACACACACACACACACACACACACACACACACACACACACACACACACACACACACACACACACACACACACACACACACACACACACACACACACACACACACACACACACACACACACACACACGAGCCAGGAGAGTACGTTGGAATGGTGGGTGTCAATTTTCATGTAAATGAAATGACTCACAGGACTCTTGTTTCCAACAGTAAAAGTGTCTTGGTTAGAAACGTTAGAAGTGCGTGTGTGTGTGTGTGTGTGTGTGTGTGTGTGTGTGTGTGTGTGTGTGTGTGTGTGTGTGTGTGTGTGTGTGTGTGTGTGTGTGTGTGTGTGTGTGTGTGTGTGTGTGTGTGTGTGTGTGTGTGTGTGTGTGTGTGTGTGTCTGTCTGTCTAGGTATACATGTAGAGTAGGTGCAAGCATGTTGGAATGCATATATGGGTACACAAAGTGTACTAAATTCATCTCTCCTCTCTCTACCTGGGCTCTGTGTTCGGTGGTGACTGTTAGAAGACATGACCAGTGACAGCTGCAGCAGAAACATCCTGTGATCATGCCTCCCTAGGGAATCTCCTCCTCAGGTGCAGAACAGCAGAGTGGGACAGTTTTACCTGCAGCCCTGTCTCAGGCTGTTTTGATATGCACTGATGACTGGAGGTGTTACGACTGTATTATCTGTGCCTTATATAACACCTAATAAACACTAGAAGTTGAAAACATCTTTGGCTCATATCATATGAATGGGTTATTGTTGGGTTATATCAGGATCTTTTTTTAGCCCAGCATCGGGTTCATCTTGCAAGAGGCATAAAAAGATGAAACACATCATACAGTGCAAGATGAAACCGTTGCTACGGTGTCCATATTAGGACTGCAGCAGTCTGAGAAGGACTTGGTGTCATGCAAGATGAGTATCTTAGAATCGGAAGGAAGTGACAATGAAATGATCAAGTGGATGACGGTGCCCACTAGTTTACAGGATGGCCTCTGGTGAGTGATGGTGGGCTGTGGCTGGTCGTGACACGTCGTGATCACAGGAAGATAACAGTGGCCTTGTTGGGTCCCTCGGTAAGACGAGTTGCCCACGTCCCTGCCTGCTCAACCATCCAATGTCCAGGGATTTATGAATCCACTTCATTTGGTTAAATACAGTTCGTAATGTCCAGATACACTTTTGATGTGACATTTATACAATAGCAATATTTTTTGAGGATGGAAATGGGTGGAGGGAATCATCGCACAATTGTCTAATAATTCTTTTTTTGGTGTACTTGTATAGATCCCAGTGGTGAGGTACTGTAATGGGGGAGATGAAGAGACTTGGTGCACAGGGACCGTACCATAAGTCTAAGTAGCCCTTCGACCCTATTACTTTACACTATAGACTATAGTCCCCCCCACTACCGCTACAGACCAAAGTCAATGAATTAACTGTACTCCCTTTATCCCTTCTGGCCCTATAGTCTGTTCATCCATATGCAAGTCATTATGTCCAGTTAATCAGGTGAGCACATGTCACGTCCTGACCATAGAAATACTTTTTTTTCTATGGTAGAGTAGGTCAGGGCGTGACTGTTTTTAGTCTAGTCTAGTTTATATTAGTCTAGTTAGTCTAGTTTATATTTTCTATGTGGGGTTCTAGGTTGTTTTTTCTATGTTGGGGTTTTGGTATGATTCCCAATTAGAGGCAGCTGGCTATCGTTGTCTCTAATTGTGGATCATACTTAAGTAGCATTTTCTCCACCTGTGGGTTATGGGATATTGTTTATGTTTAGTTGCCTGTTAAGCACTGCATTGTCGTCACGGTTCGTTTATTCTTTATTTGTTTTGTCTTAGCTTATGTTTCACTTTATTCATAAAAATTATGTGGAACTCAACATACGCTGCGCCTTGGTCCGACCATCATTATTACGAACAGGGGCCTCCCGGGTGGCGCAGTGGTCTAGAGCACTGCATCGCAGTGCTATGCTGCGCCACCAGAGTCTGGGTTCGCGCCCAGGCTCTGTCGCAGCCGGCCGCGACCGGGAGGTCCGTGGGGCGACGCACAATTGGCTTAGCGTCGTCCGGGTTAGGGAGGGTTTGGCCGGTAGGGATATCCTTGTCTCATCGCGCTCCAGCGACTCCTGTGGCGGGCCGGGCGCAGTGCGCGCTAACTGAGGGGGGCGGGTGCACGGTGTTTCCTCCGACACATTGGTGCGGCTGGCTTCCGGGTTGGAGGCGCGCTGTGTTAAGAAGCAGTGCGGCTTGGTTGGGTTGTGCTTCGGAGGACGCATGACTTTCGACCTTCGTCTCTCCCGAGCCCGTACGGGAGTTGTAGCGATGAGACAAGATAGTAATTACTAGCGATTGGATACCACGAAAAATTGGGGAGAAAAGGGGATAAAATTTAAAAAGAAAAAAATTTAAAAAAATTATTACGAACAACGTGACAGCACAATGCTGGAACACATGCATATACACCCACAAACACAGTCCTGTTGGGACACACAATTCAGTTCCGTTCAAAATGCTATTTTCCCTAACCCCTAACTCTAACTCTAAACCTGACCCTAACCCATACTCTTACCCCAACCCCAACCCCAACCTTAACCCAAAAACCTAACCTTAACCCTAACCCTAGCTCCTAACCCTAACCCTTAACGTCATTCTAATCCTAACACTAGTTCTATCCTTAACCCTAAACCGCTTAGAAATAGCAATTGACCTCGTGGGGACTAAAAAAAATGTCCCCGGTTGGTCATACTTTTGTTAGTTTACTATTCAGAAGTCCCCACAAGAATAGTTAAACACGTCCACACACACATCTAAGACATTATCATTGCCTTACGATAACCTTGGCCACTGGGAGGTAGTGATGCTGAACTAATAGACTGAGCTGGTAGAGGGCAGTATGGGAGCAGCAGACTACTGTTACTGCAGGCCTATTTTGTTCTAACGTGATGCAATCGCTCCTCGCTGCCCCAAGACTCATCTGATGCTATTGCCCTATGCTGTATCAACTATAGGATACGTTACATCTGATGTGTTTTGCAGACGCTCTTGCCCTGACTGACTTACGCACAGGTGTAATGCGATAGACCAATGTCCCAATCTTCTTTATGTAAATAGCATCCTTTTATGTTCTCCTCCATAGCCACTGATTGCAAACTACCTGACAGGTAACAGCTACCTGACAGCAGCAATGCGGTGGCGTCCCTTCCAGTCTTCTTATCCTTCTGTGCCAATAAGGTAGGGAGGACTGAGTGAGGGGTATTCTTCGAGTATTGTTGTTGTGATGTGGCTGACGCCATTATTATCCTCGGCTCTCTCCACAACCACTGACATGGTTAACAGGGTGCTCACTATTGCCTTGTTTTTGTATCCTAACTGTGATACTATGCTCTCTCTCTCTTTCGCTGCCTCTATGTTTACTCTACAGTGATGCTATCGCTCCGTATGCTGCGATAACTCCCGACGTGATGCCATTTCACTTGGCAGCGCCAGCTCTTAATGTGATGCAATTACTAACCGGCCCTGTGCTCGCTCTAATGTTTGATGCCGTGGCGGGTGTGTTCTCTGAGGGGCCTACTGTTGATACTGATTGGAGAGGGCATACAGACTCAGCTGTGCCCGCATCTGCCCTGGAATGCGGTGGCGGGCGCCCGTGCCAGGGAAATGCCTTCACCTCTCGCTAGACGATGTGACCTGCCACAGACTCTGAGAGCGGGAGAGAGAGGAAGAGAGCGAAGGGAGAGTGAGTGTGTGTGTGTGTGTGTGTGTGAGTGAGAGTGAGGGAGTGAGGGAGCAAAAGAGGGAATGAGGGGAGAGGAGGATGAGAGAGAGAGGGGGGCAGGGGGGGGGGGGCAAGGCCCCAGACATGATTACCCCAGCTGCTCTGTCACAGCTGCTCCCCATTGCACCACTGCACCTTCCATCTCTCCTGTGACTGAGCTGTTTACTGCCAGTGGGATGTTGAGAAAATACTCCTGAATGCTGGTGCTTAGCTGGTGCTGTTTGCTATTCATTTGGTCTGTCTTTTTCTATGTCATAATAGTGGAATAATTTCAATACAAATCTTTAAACACTTATTTTTTGTCTGATTCTTCTTTTAAATGATAATCAGATCTGGAATAATTAAATGACACTTATTTCCATTCATTTAACACTTACACTACCGTTCAAAAGTTTGGGGTCACTTAGTAATGTGCTTGTTTTTGAAAGAAAAGCAAAAAAAATTGTCCATTAAAATAACTGATCAGAAATACAGTGTAGACATTGTTAATGTTGTAAATGACTATTGTAGCTGGAAACGGCAGATTTTTAATGGACTCTACATAGGCGTACAGAGGCCCATTATCAGCAACCATCACTCCTGTGTTCCAATGGCACGTTGTGTTAGCTAATCCAAGTTTATAATTTTAAAAGGCTAATTGATCATTAGAAAACCCTTTTGCAATTATGTTAGCACACCTGAAAACTGTTGTTCTGATTAAAGAAGCAATAAAACTGTCCACCTTAAGACTAGAGTATCTGGAGCGTCAGCATGTGGGTTTGATTACAGGCCAGAAACAAATAACTTTCTTCTGAAACTTCTTGTTCTGAGAAATGAAAGCTATTCCATTCGAGAAATTGCCAAGAAACTGAAGATCTTATACAACGCTGTGTACTACTCCCTTCACAAAACAGTGCAAACTGGCTCTAACCAGAATAGAAAGAGGAGTGGGAGGCCCTGGTGCACAACTGAGCAAGAGGACAAGTACGATAGAGTATCTAGTTTGAGAAACAGACGCCTCACAAGTCCTCAACTGGCAGCTTCATTAAATAGTACCTGCAAAACACCAGTCTCAATGTCAACAGTGAAGAGGAGACTCCGGGATGCTGGCCTTCTAGGCAGGGTTGCAAAGAAAAAAACATATACCAGACTGGCCAATAAAAAGAACAGTGACAATCTGAAATGGTCCAGCCACACAGACAGTGTGGTGAAGAAGACGCAACAGCGCCTCTTCAACCTCAGGAGGCTGAAGAAATTTGGCTTGGCCCCTAAAACCCTCACAAAATTTTACAGATGCAAAATTGAGAGCATCCATCCTGGCAACTGCACCGCCCACAACCGCAGGGCTCTCCAGAGGGTGGTCTGCCCAATGCATTACCGGGGGCAAACTACCTGCCCTCCAGGACACCTACAGCACCCGATGTCAAAAGAAGGCCAAATAGATCATCAAGGACAACCACCTGAGCATGTTCACCCTGATATCATCCAGAACGAGAGGCAAGTACAGGTGCATCAAAGCTGGGCCCGAGAGACTGAAAAACAGCTTCTATCTCAAGGCCATCAGACTATTAAATAGTCATCACTAGCCAGCTTCCACCTGGTTACGCAACCCTGCACCTTAGAGGCTGCTGCCCTATATACATAGACTTGGAATCAGTGGCCACTTTAATAATGGAACAATACTCACTTTAATAATGTTTAAATAATTTTACAAACTGCTTTAATCATCTCATATATATATATATATATATATATATATATATATATATATATATATATATATATATATATATACTGTATTCTATTCTAATGTATTTTAGTTAATGTCACTACTGTCATGACTTCCACCGAAGGTGGCTCCTCTCCCTGTTCGGGCGGCGCTCGGCGGTCGTAGTTGCCGGTCTACTAGCTGCCACCGATCCTTTTTCCTTTTCTTTTGGGTATGTCTGTTTTGTGTTTCACCTGGTTTCATTTTGGTTAATTAGGGGGGTATTTATCTCGACATTTCCTTTGGGTTTTTGTGCGGGATTGTTTTAGTTTGACTGTCAGTTAGTTTGGGTTGCGTTTTCGTTAGTTCATGTTTAACAGGTGGTTTTTCCCTGGACTGTGTCTGAGTGGGGTTTGTGGCTACTGCTGTAGTCCGGTGTCCTGTTATTTTGGAGCTGGTTTAATAAAACGCCCTTTTCTTCGGAACTTGTTTCTCCTGCGCCTGAGGGGCGCTGCCGGGTGTAAGGGGTTCCTGCTCCAGCTGGAGCTTTACCTGGCGACCGTTTACCCGACTCCCTCGGGAGAGGAGAGTGTCAACGTCCTCGTCTCCTGCCTTTCAGGTAAAGCCCTGGAGTGGGCCAATGCGGTCTGGGAGGGCCCGGACTCGGCGAGGGACCATTACCCAGAGTTCACCTCCCGCTTCCGGGCGGTGTTCGATCACCCACCAGAGGGCAGAGCGGCGGGTGAACGGCTGGTTCACTTAAGGCAGGAGACGAGGAGCGCACAGGATTTCGCGCTGGAGTTCCGGACCCTGGCCGCCGGCGCGGGGTGGAATGACAGGGCCCTGATGGACCATTATAGGTGTAGCCTGCGGGAGGACGTCCGCAGGGAGCTAGCCTGTCGTGACACCACTCTCACTCTGGACCAGCTAATAGACATGTCCATCAGGCTGGACAACTTGCTGGCTGCTCGCGGGCATCCTAGGGTCTGTTCGGTCCACCCCCCCAGCGCTCCTGCTCTGACACCCATGGAGTTAGGGGATGCTGCTGCTAGGGCCACCGGAGGAGGAGCCTCCTCCGGCACCAGTTGTGGTCGGAGAGGACACACTGCTGACTGGATCTGGAGGAGCTCGTCTGGGAGTCGAAAGGGCAGGCAGAGCACGGCTCGAACACCTCAGGTGAGTCAGCACCCGGCTCACCCAGAGCCCCCTGTTGGTCATATGTATGTGTTGATTTCCTTTCCTGAGTTTTCCCCTCATTCCCACCATGAGGCGCTAGTCGATTCAGGCGCAGCGGGGAGTTTTATGGACCGCGGTTTCGCGCGTAAGTTAGGGATTCCCTTGGTTCAGATAGACCAACCCTTCCCCGTGCACGCCCTAGATAATCGACCGTTAGGGTCAGGGCTGATCAGGGAGGCCACGGTTCCACTGGACATGGTGACGCAGGGGGGTCATGAGGAGCGGATTAGTCTCTTCCTCATTGATTCTCCTGCGTTTCCAGTGGTGCTGGGTATTCCCTGGTTGGCTTATCACAATCCTAAAATTTCATGGAAACAGGGGGCTCTTAAGGGGTGGTCAGAGGAGGGCTCAGATAGGTGTGTGGGAGTTTCCATCGGTGCAACGACGGTGGAGAGTCCAGACCAAGTCTCCACCGTGCGCCTCCCCCCCCGAATATGCCGATTTGGCAATCGCCTTCTGTAAAAAGAGAGCGACCCAATTACCACTACATCGACGAGGGGATTGTGCTATAAACCTCCAGGTAAACGCCGCACTTCCCAGCAGTCACGTGTATCCCCTTTCACAAGAGGAGACGGTGGCTATGGAGACATATGTCACCGAATCTCTGGGACAGGGGTACATTCGGCCCTCCACATCACCTGTCTCCTCAAGTTTATTTTTTGTGAAGAAGAAGGAGGGAGGTCTGAGTCCGTGCATTGACTATAGAGGTCTAAATTCCATCACAGTGGGGTTCAGTTACCCACTACCTCTCATCGCCACGGCGGTGGAGTCATTCCACGGAGCACGCTTCTTCACAAAACTGGATCTTAGGAGCGCGTATAACTTGGTGCGAATCCGGGATGGAGATGAGTGGAAAACCGCGTTTAGTACCACATCTGGCCATTATGAGTACCTCGTCATGCCGTATGGGTTGAAAAATGCTCCAGACGTTTTCCAATCCTTTGTTGACGAGATTCTCAGGGACCTGCACGGGCAGGGTGTAGTGGTTTACATCGATGACATACTGATCTATTCCGCCACACGCGCCGCGCATGTGTCTCTGATGCGCAAGGTACTTGGGCGACTGTTGGAGCATGACCTGTACGTCAAGGCCGAGAAATGTGTGTTCTCCAAACAAGCCGTCTCTTTCCTGGGTTATCGCATTTCCACATCTGGGGTGGTGATGGAGTGTGACCGCATTGCGGCTGTGCGTAATTGGCCGACTCCGACCACGGTAAAGGAGGTGCAGCGGTTTTTAGGGTATGCCAATTACTACCAGAGGTTTATCCGGGGTTTTGGGCAGGTGGCTGCTCCCATTACCTCACTGCTGAAAGGGGGACCGGTGCGGTTGCGGTGGTTGGCGGAGGCGGACAGAGCTTTTGGTCGTCGGAAGGCGTCGTTTACCGACGCTCCCGTATTGGCTTATCCGAACCACCTCTTTGCCATTCATAGTGGAGGTGGACGCGTCCGAGGCTGTGTTGGAGCCGTGCTATCACAGCGCTCGGGCACGCCACCGAAGCTTCGCCCGGGCGCTTTCTTTTTGTGGTAGCTCAGTCCGGCGGAACGAAACTATGATGTGGGGGATCGGGAGTTGCTGGCTGTGGTAAAAGCTCTGAAGGTGTGGAGACATTGGCTTGAGGGGGCGAAACACTATTTTCTCATCTGGACTGACCACCGTAATCTGGAGTACATCCGGGCGGCGAGGAGACTGAATCCTCGTCAGGCAAGGTGGGCGATGTTTTTTTACCAGATTTCGCTTCACTATCTCTTACAGACCAGGTTCCCGTAACGCGAAGGCCGACGCACTGTCCCTTCTCTATGATACCGAGGAGCGGCCCATCGATCCCACCCCCATACTTCCGGCCTCTTGTCTGGTGTTACCGGTGTTATGGGAGGTGGACGCGGACATCGAGCGGGCGTCTCGGTTAGAACCTCCTCCACCACAGTGTCCAGCGGGTCGGAGGTACGTCCCGCGTGGTGTTCGTGATAGATTGATCAGGTGGGCCAACACGCTACCCTCCTCTGGTCATCCGGGGATTGAGAGGACAGTGCGGGCTCTTAGGGGGAAGTACTGGTGGCCCACCTTGGCTAAGGATGTGAGGGTTTATGTTTCCTCCTGTTCGGTGTGCGCTCAGTGTAAGGCTCCTAGACACCTGCCTAGAGGGAAGTTACAGCCCATCCCCGTTCCACAGCGGCCTTGGTCACACCTGTCTGTGGACTTTCTTACCAATCTTCCTTTGTCACAGGGGAACACTACGATCCTGGTCATTGTGGATCGGTTCTCTAAGTCCTGCCGTCTCCTCCCTTTGCCCAGTCTCCCTACGTCCCTACAGACTGCGGAGGCCCTGTTTACACACGTCTTCCGGCACTACGGGGTGCCTGAGGATATAGTTTCTGATCGGGGTCCCCAGTTCACTTCCCGGGTTTGGAAGGTGTTCATGGAGCGTCTGGGGGTCTCGATCAGCCTGACCTCTGGTTTTCACCCCGAGAGTAGTGGGCAGGTGGAGAGAGTGAACCAGGATGTGGGCAGGTTTCTGCGGTCGTATTGCCAGGACCAGCCTGGAGAGTGGGCGAGTTTCGTCCCATGGGCCGAGATGGCCCAGAATTCACTTTGCCACTCCTCCACGGACCTGTCGCCGTTTCAGTGCGTGTTGGGCTATCAGCCGGTCCTGGTACCGTGGCATCAGAGTCAGACCCAGACTCCTGCGGTGGAGGATTGGGTGCAGCGCTCAAAGGAGACCTGGAGAGCCATCCAGGAAACCCTTAAACGGGCCGGTGGGCGACAGAGGGTAAGCGCTGACGGCCACCGTAGTGAGGCCCCCATGTTCGCACCGGGGGACAGGGTCTGGCTCTCGACCCGAAACCTGCCTCTCCGCCTGCCCTGCCGGAAGCTGGGTCCGCGGTTTGTGGGGCCATTAAAAGTCCCGAGGAGAATAAACGAGGTGTGTTATAGGTTACAGCTCCCCTCTTACTATCGTATTAACCCCTCGTTTCATGTGTCTCTCCTCAGGCCGGTGATAGCTGGTCCACTACAGGACGTTGAGGTGCGGGAGGTCCCTCCGCCCCCCCTGGACATCAAGGGGGGTCCGGCGTACACTGTACGGTCCATCCTGGACTCTAGACGTCGGGTGGGGGGCCTACAGTACCTCGTGGATTGGGAGGGGTATGGTCCGGAGGAGAGGTGCTGGGTGCCGGTGGGGGACATCTTGGACCCATCTCTGCTGGGTGAGTTGCACCGCCTCCATCCTGATCGCCCTGTGCCTCACCCTCCGTGTTGTCCGCGAGGCCGGCTTCGGCGCGCAGCGGGAGCCGCGCGTCAGGGGGGGGGTACTGTCACGACTTCCACCGAAGGTGGCTCCTCTCCCTGTTTGGGCGGCGCTCGGCGGTCGTAGTTGCCGGTCTACTAGCTGCTACCGATCCTTTTTCCTTTTCTTTTGGGTATGTCTGTTTTGTGTTTCACCTGGTTTCATTTTGGTTAATTAGGGGGGTATTTATCTCGACATTTCCTTTGGGTTTTTGTGCGGGATTGTTTTAGTTTGACTGTCAGTTAGTTTGGGTTGCGTTTTTGTTAGTTCATGTTTAACAGGTGGTTTTTCCCTGGACTGTGTCTGAGTGGGGTTTTGTGGCTACTGCTGTAGTCCGGTGTCCTGTTATTTTGGAGCTGGTTTAATAAAACGCCCTTTTCTTCGGAACTTGTTTCTCCTGCGCCTGACTCCACACCCACATCTCCTTGGGGAAATCTGACAACTACGACATTGCTCAATGTAATATTTATATATTTCTTAATTCCATTCTTTTACTTTTAGATTTGTGCGCATTGTTGTGAATTGTTAGATACTACTGCATTGGTGGAGCTAGGAACACAAGCATTTCGCTACACCCGTAATAACATCTGCTAAATATGTGTGTGTGACCAATACAATTTGATTCGATTTCACTAGCCTAAAGGACTAGAACTGTGGGATGGGTGTACGGACTATAGGACATGAGGGGAGAACAGCATTGTTGTTTTGTACCGGTCGCTCTCTCTCTTGCTGTCTCTTTTCCTCGAGTTAATTGGAATTCTCCGTCTGCAATCTGTCCCCGGAGACGAGGAGAAATTAGATTAGTCCTTGTTAGCCGCCAGATCCAGCGGACACCGAATAAAAGAGCCGTATACGTAACAATTACATAATAAATAAAAAAAATAATGTCACAAATATATAATTTGTACAGTTCTTTATTAAAAAAAAGGTATTTGTTACATTTGACTGTGTAAAACCTAGTACAACTACTTACTTCTCTGAGAGTGAGGCCGATAAACAAGTAATCATGTTTTTTGCTAAAATGCTATCTGAAATGAAACCATCAAGTGATAGATTTTAAACAAATATGTCAGTCATTGCTTAGAGAGTGAAAAAACACACCAATCCCTTTCATAAGTTCGTTAAACAATAAAAGTTAATTCACCAACATTTCTGAAAATGTATATATAGTTTTGCACAAACTCTTCATATTATGATTTTGATGTTCTCATATTCCTTTAGAAATAAACGCAGCGTAATAGAATCACCTACGGGTAGAGTGCATGGGCCTCTTGTGTGTGTCCACTGCCCACGATCCACAACCACCCACACCCCCACAATCGCCCTTGAGCTCTTGGTCTGGACACAACCCACCCTCCCCCTCCTCACCCCTCTGCCCCTTCATCCTCCTACTTGCATTGGTTGCTCTCTCAATTCAATTTCAATTCAAGGGTGCTCTCTCTCTCTCTTTTTGCTTGCTCACTCTGGCTCCCATGCATAATTAAGGCTCCAGTGGAGATGCTCTCTCTGCCTCTCTCTCTCTCTCTCTCTCTCTCTCTCTCTCTCTCTCTCTCTCTCTCTCTGTCTCTATCTCTGTCTCTGTCTCTGTCTCTGTCTCTGTCTCTGTCTCTCTCTCTCTCTCTCTCTCTCTCTCTCTCTCTCTCTCTCTCTCTCTCTCTCTCTCTCTCTCTCTCTCTCCCTGCAGTGGTGGTGGTTGTCGACGGGCGAGCAAGAAGCTTTAACTTCTCTCCCAGGCCTTTACAGTAGAGACGGGCCTGTCTCATCAAGCGAGCGCGTTCAAATGTTCAATCACACCCCCTGATACTGCGGGGGGCTCTGGTTTCACTTAACACTGTCATCTTATCCACCCGCACTCATCAATACACAATGCAGGAGGAGCTGCTGCTGTGGTGTCGTAGCACGAGCCTGGACCTGGGCCTAATGCAGGCCTGCAGATGATGGGTGGCCCGTATACTGGACGCAGGCTAGGGCAGCAAGGCCCAGTTTATCAGTTAATGCATTTCCTGCCTCTCTCCACCAGCTTATTACCAGAAGCAGATAATCTAGTTAGCCAGGTGTCAGACCAAGGTGGTTATTATTTTCAAATTCAATCTTCCCCTTTTAGCTTTGTGGGAATAACATTCCTGTTTCTTTACCATATAGCATTACTGAATGTATGCTATATAGTAAACCCTTACACCTAATCACTTAGAAACTCTGAATATTGGTTCTGATCATGTCTTGTCCTATAACGTCAAGCCATGGAGATATGAATATCTCTAGTATATCAAAGAGATAGTCATGGTGCATTAAAGGGATAGGTCACCCCCAAATCAAGTTTGTTAAAAGCTTACATACTTCCCTGTGGTCTATAGGCAAGCTGAGTCCATACTCTGTGCCATCTGTTGTGCAGATTCTGTTAGCCTGCATTATGCTAATTAGATGGTGCCAATCTTTCCCATTTATTTGGAAATTAAGCCTGCAAATTTCTCCCTGTGCGTTTACACAACAGATGGCATGGAATATGGACTTTGAGGTACAAAAATGTCTGTAATAATAATGCAATACTGTATAGAGCGATATAGTGGAGATTAATACATTTCCCTGCGACAAAGAATTAGTATACTCTCTCCTCTCATGGGGCAGAATGCTACAGTGCCTTCAGAAAGTATTCATACCCCTTGACTTATTCCACATTGTGTTGTGTTACAGTTGTTGTTTTATTTTATTTATTTTATTTATTTATTTAACTAGGAAAGTCAATTAAGAACAAATTGTTATTTTACAATGACGGTCTACCCTGGGCAAACCCTCCCTTAACCCAGACGACGCTGGGCCAATTGTGCACCCCCTATGGGTCTCCTGATCACGGCCGGTTGTGATACAGCCCGGGATCGAACCAGGGTCTGTAGTGGTGCCTCTAGCACTGAGATGCAGTACTTTAGACCGCTGTGCCACTCGGAAGCCCCAAAATGGATTCAATAGATTTTTTCCCCACCCATCTACACTCAATACCCCATAATGACAAAGTGAAAACATGTTTTTAGAAATTGTTAAACATTTATTTAAAATGAAATATCTAATTTACATAAGTATTCACACCACTGAGTCAATACTTTGTTACGTCGTTTACGCGCGGACACGACAATGGACTCTTGAGTCTGACATTTTGTTGCTAGCTAGCTGGGAAAGCAGCTAGTACATAATGTTTGTGCAGCTAAACCGTCAACATGTCTTTAAATTGATTAATGTGCGGCGGCGATTACAGCTTTGTGTCGTCTTGGGTGTGTCTGTATCAGCTTTGCACATCTGGATTTGGGGATTTTCTCCCATTCTTCCTTGCAGATTTTCTCAAGTTCTGTTAAATTAGATGGGGAGCGGCGGAGAACAGCAATCTTCAAGTCTTTCCACTGATTTTCAATGGGATTCAAGTCTGGACTTTGGCTGGGCCACTCAAAGACTTTCACATTCTCATTCCGAAGTCATTCCAGCATTGCTTTGGCTGTATGCTTGGGGTCATTGTGCTGTTGGAATGTACATTTTCACCCCAGTCTTAGGTCATTTGCACTCTGAAGCAGGTTCTCATTAAGGATTTGCCTGTATTTGGCTCCAACCATTGTTCCCTGTATCCTTACTAGTCTCCCAGTCCCTGCCGCTAAAAATCATACCCATACATGATGCTGCCACCACCATGCTTCATGATGGTGTTGGACGGGTGATGAGCTGTGTCGGGTTTTCTCCAGACATGGCGCTTTTGTCTCATCAGACCACAAAATATTTTGCCTTATGCTCAGTCTTTCACGTGCCTTTTTGCAGACTCCAGGCGTGCTGTCATGTACATTTTTCTCAGGAGTGGCTTCCGTCTGGCCAATCTCACATAAATCCCAGATTGATGAAGCGCTGTCGAGACTGTAGTCCTTCTGGCAGGTTCTCCCATCTCAGCCAAGGAACTCTGTAGTTCTGTCATAGTGGTCATTGGGTTCTTGGTCACCTCCCTGACCAAAGTACTTCTTTCCCAGTTGCTCAGTTTGGTCGGACGGGCAGCTGTGCACACTGTGGTCACACTGGGCTCTTGGAAACTTTCAACACTGTAGAAATTGTTTTCTACCCTTCCCCATCTCAGAGATCTACGGACAGTTCCTTGGACTTCATGGTATAGTTTCAGCTCTGACATGCACTGTCAACTGTGGGACCTTATAGAATAAAGGCATGTTTTTGTTTCTAAATCACGTTCAAACAATTGAATTGGCCACGGGTGGACTCCAATCAAGTTGTAGTGACATCTCAAGGATGACCAAAGGAAATTGGATGCACTTGAGCTCAATTTGGAGAGTCATAGCGAAGGGGTATGACTAATTTCTGAAGGCACTGTAACTTGAGATAAACGTGCATAGCTAAAATGTTCACTCACATCTCCCACTGATATAATTGAATTTATGCCTAAATCAGAGTTAGGCTACAAAAGCGACACTCAAATTAGGATTCTGCCCATGAAGACAAAATTGGTAATGGGAACACCCCACACAAGACTTTACTCCATTTTCTACATTTCTCTTAAAGGTCTGGCTTAGCCGTGAGATGCTATTTGGGCACTTGTATGTCAAATGTATGCTCAGCGTTTCTCCCCTTGCTCTTTTAGACACACACACACACACACACACACACATACACACACACACACACACACACCGAATTGCTGATGCACAGCTTCCTTCTCTCTTCTCACGGAAGTAAACTTTTAAGCCCTGAAATCCCTCTGTACGGTCGAGGCTTTGCAATACAATCCTGCGCAGTTCATGATGAGAAGGCAAATCCAATTGGAGGTTTCATGGAGATACAGATGAATACATCTCTCATTCAGTCACATGACATCCACCCACAACACACACTGTGAGGGAATTCATAACTGGCGGGGAATCTCTGTGGGCAGCGCTTCACTGTTGAGTGTGCATCACCACCTGCCTTACTGGGAGCCTCCCTGGGTTGAGGCTTCATCCGCTTCCTATCTAATATTTATTAGCTGCTGCGATATTCCTGACAAGGAATCAATTTGATAGGCTAACAATACTCTGTGGGTGGTGTGTATATGTGTGAGACAGAGAGAGATTATGCACAGGTGTGCATGTGTGTGTGTGTGTGTGTGTGTGTGTGTGTGTGTGTGTGTGTGTGTGTGTGTGTGTGTGTGTGTGTGTGTGTGTGTGTGTGTGTGTGTGTGTGTGTGTGTGTGTGTGTATCTTACTGTGTGTGTGAGTGTGCTTGGGTCTGAGTGTGTGGCCATTTTGATTTAAATGTGTTTTTACTTGCATAAATTGCATCTAAAAAATGTCCCTCATCTTTAGGAGTCACACTCAGTGGGCATAATCTAACTGATAACTTGAGCAGAATTTTTCAAAGCAGCAGCATCGAACATGTTTACCAGACATATTCATTATTACAGGTCATAGAAAAATATGGAAACAATTAAAGCAGGCGTTTCTTATTGTACAAGTTGACAGTGCGTAGTACCACCCCAAATGTAAGACCGTTTGCCTCTGTTTTGTCTAGTGAATACAACCCTGTCCCTGGGATTCCGCGTAGTAACCCCCACGCCCGCTGTGACAGGTGGATTCACTTGTCAGTCACAGAGGTCTCCTAGCTACAGCCTACAGAGCCTCATCAACCACGCCTCTCAACAACTATGTCTGGCTGCACCAGCACCTCATTGTTTGACTCTGTACTTGGTTTCTTTCTTCGCTCATGCTCCTCTCCTATCTGTCTGGTTGCCTGCCTCATAAGAGAGCTAACACAAATTTTCATGGAAAACAAGGTATGTGTTAATAAAATCAGTTTAGGCATCCTTTAAAACTATCTAGAACGATCCAATCTATAGCTAGCTAACAAAACTACTAACATTAGCTTTAGGAGCCTAGCTAGATCGCTAGCTAGCTAACATTAGCTAGATAGGTTGATGCAATCATTCTGCCAGCAGTTAACGCTAACAGTCTACACAGACAATATCCAACCATAACAGATGGATGGCTAATGCAGAAAGAGAGAATTGATGGATCGTAGCGCCACCATAACTTTCACAAATAGGCCTACGGAGACAGGCAGCCGTAATGGCGTCAGTCTTTTCTGACTAGCTAGTGCATAGTGACACCTACTGATTTGAACTTGAAAAGGGGGATATTGTTTTAAATTAAAATGTTGAAAGTAGTTGATTTATTGATAGAATATATGGATTTTACAGGCAATCAGTTCCTACTGTAGTTGATTTATTGATAGAATATATGGATTTTACAGGCAATCAGTTCCTACTGTAGTTGATTTATTGATAGAATATATGGATTGTACAGGCAATCAGTTCCTACTGTAGTTGATTTATTGATAGAATATATGGATTTTACAGGCAATCAGTTCCTACTGTGAGCACCAGGGAACCAACCTCAGATGGAGACCAGGACAACAACACAAGTTTAGTGGTTATATTTTTTGTGATCAACTTTTTGGTTAGGTTTGTATTTTTTTCAGAGGGGGGTTACAGTTACAAAAATAATCCATTAAAACTCAACCCATTCTCAGTCCTCACCAATTGTCTAGATCAGTGTTTCCCAAACTCGGTCCTGGAGCCCACTCTGAGTGCACGTTTTGTTTTTTCCCCTAGCATTACATAGCTGATTCCAATAATCAAAGCTTGATGAGCAGTTGGTTATTTGAATCAGCTGTGTAGTGCTAGGGCAAAAAACAAATGTGCACCCAGGGGGGGCCCCAGGACCGAGTTTGGGAAACCCTGGTCTAGATATACAGTGTATTGACTTTCTCAACATTTTGTTACGTTAGCCTTATTCTAAAATGTATTAAATACATTTTCCCTCTGTCACGCCCTGACCATAGAGAGCATTTGGTTCTCCATGATGTTTAGGTCAGAGCGTGACTAGGGGGCTGTTCTAGTCATTTGGTTTCTATGTTTTGGGATTGAGTATGGTTCCCAATTAGAGGCAGCTGATTATCGTTGTCTCTAATTGGGGATCATACTTAAGGGTTCCCTGTTCTCACCTGCTTTGTGGGATATTGTTTTTGAGAGAGTGCATGTAGCACTTCAGTACTGCACGGTCGTTGTTTGTTGTTTTGTTTGAAAGTTTCACTAAAATAAAGATGTGGAACTTTAATCACGCTGCGCCTTGGTCCGTCTCTCCACACAACCGTGACACCCTCTTCAATCTACACACAATACCCCATAATGACAAAGCCAAAACAGTAAAAAAAATGTATTAAAAATAAAAAACAGAAATACCTTATTTACATAAGTATTCAGACCCTTTGCTATAAAACTAAAAATGTATCTCAGGTGCATCCTGTTTCTATTGATCATCCTTGAGATGTTTCTACAATTTGATTGGAGTCCACCTGTGGCAAATTCAATTGATTGGACATGATTTGGAAAGGCACACACCTGTCTATATAAGGTAACACAGTTGACAGTTCATATCAGAGAAAAAACCAAGCCATGAGGTCAAAGGAATTGTTCGTAGACCTCCGAGACAGGATTATGTCGAGGCACAGATCTGAGGAAGGGTACCCAAAAAATGTCAGCAGCATTGAAGGTCCACAAGAACACAGTGGCCTCCATCATTCTTAAATGGAAGAAGTTTGGAACCACCAAGACTCTTCCTAGAGCTGGCCGCCGAGCCAAACTGAGCAATCGGGGGAGAAGGGCCTTCGTCAGAGAGGTGACCAAGAACCCGCTGATCACTCTGACAGAGTATGAGAGTTCCTCTGTGGAGATGGGAGAACCTTCCAGAAGGACAACCATCTCTGCAGCACTCCACCAATCAGGCCTTTATGGTAGAGTGGCTAGACGGAAGCCACTTCTCAATAAGGCACATGACAGCCCGCTTGGAGTTTGCCAAAAGGTACTGAAAGGGCTCTCAGATCATGAGAAACAAGATTCTCTGGTCTGAGGAAACCAAGATTGAACTCTTTGGCCTGAATGCCAAGCATCACGTCTGGAGGAAACCTGGCACCATCCCTACGGTGAAGCACGGTGGTGGCAGCATCATGCTGTGGGGATGTTTTTCAGCGGCAGGGACTGGGAGACTAGTCAGAATCGAGGGAAAGATGAACGGAGCCAAGTACAGAGAGATCCTTGATGAAAACCTGCTCCACAGTGCCCAGGACCTCAGACTTTGGCGAAGGTTCACCTTCCAACAGGACAACGACCTGAAGCACACAGACACATTTTTAACAAGTGAAGGGGCCTGAATACTTTCCGAATGCACTGTAGTAAAATATAATCTGCATATAATGAGATGAAATGATCAGTAGATTTTAGAGTAATTTGTGTTATTTCCTTCGATTGACGAATTTGCTTGGGCCAGGGCTTCCATGGATATTAAGAATAGGAAAGGCGAATTCGGATCGCCTTGTCTGCTGCTTCTGGTGATTCTGAACAGAGCAGAACAGATATTGCTTTTTATAACTATGGCTGATGGATTGGCATATAGTATTTTAATCATATTAATGAAATTGGAGACAATTCCCATATGTTCCAAGTCAGAGCAGAGATATGACCATTCTAGTCTATCAAAAGCTTTTTCTGCATTGAGAGATAATACAGCCCAAAGAGCTGTTGTTTTTGATGAAGCATGTAGGCTACCTTTAGGTAATAGTTGACAGAGGTTATCCGAGGATAAACGCTTTTTAATTAACAAACTCGCTTTGGTCCATGTGGACCAATTTAGGTAAGTCCCGAAAACAGTTTAATATCTGTGCTTATCAAAGATAGGGGGCGATAGTGAGAACACGTTAACATCCTTACCTTTTAAAAAATAATCAAAATTAGTGCTATATTCACATCTTAGCTAAATGAACTGTTGAACGGCTGTATTAATCATTTGAGCAATAGTGGACCTAATTGATTCCAAAATGTTAAATAGACCTCCAGAGGAATACCGTCCCATCAAGGTGATTTGCCTTTATTCATGCTATCCTATGCCCTTTTGAGTTAATTGAGAGAGATTTGGGCTCCCAGTGAGGTGGCTTCCTCTTTTGAGAGAAGAGGAGTTCATAATTCTTTTAGAAAGGACTTAGTCTGGCTTGGTGTGGATTTACAATCAGAGGTGTGCAGTTCTTTAATAGAAGTGGGAGAATCTTTGATTGATTAATTTGGGCTCTGATAGTTTTTCCCATGTTTCAGATTCAATAGTTGCTATATCAGTTAATTGATCATTACTGCGTAGCATGTTGGCCAGTAAACAACTGGGACGATTACCATGGAAGTAATGAAAGGGAAACTATGTACAACTAAATGCCTTCAACTGAAATGTGTCTTCCGCATTTAACCCATGGTTGAGTCGAACTCGATAGATGGCAAACTTTGCTCTCGGTCTTATCAATAAATTAAGTTCTGTCTTGACTTTGGAAAGAGTAACAGCTACCTGGTCTGAAAAGAGTGTTTGTTGACAACATTCTAACACAGTTAACAACATTTCCAAATCTACTATCTTCTTTGTGTTTTATTCAACCCAGATGCAAATGCAGTTGCATTATTTTTAATAAATAACCTTTGGTGGCATCCCATAGAATCCTGGGGTCATCAACTGAATTTTCATTGATCATTATGAATTAATTTACTTACATTTCTAATTGATCACAGAATGTAGGATTTTGTAGTAATGAAACGTTCAAACGTCATCTTGTGGCTTTTTTTTAAAGAGATTCTGAAATTTGAAGTTGGCAATAGTAAGCGTGGTGGTCAGACAAGCTCATATGTCCAATTTCTATTTTCTTGATTAAACAAAATAGTATGAAATCGATTCGTTTTATGTCTTTTTGAGTAGAACGTGTACTCTTTTGCTTTATGATTATGTGCTCGCAGGCATCAATGAGGTTGTAATCAGAGAGTATATGCTGGAGAGCCTTGGTTGTGTGTGGATTGTAATTGGTCTTATTAGATTTGTCCCGCATGTCCAAAATGGCGTTCATGTCTCTCCCAATAACTAAATGGAATTCCGTTAATTTTAACAATATGCTGTTCAGAGAAACAAAAAATGTAGGATGATATGAATTTTGAGCGTATACATTAATAAAGGCAATTTTCTTTCCATTATGGATACATTTAAGGACATAGATTCTGCCTTCTTGGTCTTTGCCTTTACCCAAGATGGTAATTCTGAGTCATTAGGATTACACATTTCGTTTTGTTTGGGGCTGATGAAAAAGCAGCCAGTTTGTACAAATGGTTCTCTATTCTATGTGAGTGATTTTGGAGCCGGTGTGTTTCTTGGAACATTGCTCTATCAACATGGTTTCTTGCTACGATATCAAGACAGCTGGAACGTTTAATAGGACAGTTCCGTATTATTAAAACATTTCTCACATTTTTGTCTTGAGTGCATACATTTTCATACATTCCCCTGTGGGAAATGAACCCACAACCCTGCTGTTGCAAGCAGGATGCTCTAACAACTGAGCCACACAGGACCATATACTATTAATGATGTAATTGTTATCTTTAGTGTAAATAAGCCCATGGACGTGAAACAACAAGCAGGACCCACAGGGAAACCCACCCATTGGTCGTTCGCCACCCCAAAGCCTTAATATTTAAAGACATTGTAACCATTCTTAGCATAGCGCACAGCCCTGCTCTAGTGTACTGAACAAAAATATAAATGCAACATGCAACAATTTCAAAGCTTTTATAGTTATAGTTCACATGAGGAAATGGCCCAAATCTATAGATTTCACATGACTGGGCAAACAGACATGCATCTGTTGGTCACAGTTACCTTAAAATAATGGGCCTCAGGATCTCGTCATGGTATTTTGTGCATTCAAATTGCCATTGATAAAATGCATTTGTGTTCGTAGTCCGTAGCTTATGCCTGCCCATACCATAACCCCACCACCACTATGGGGCACTCTGTTCACAACGTTGACATCAGCAAACTGCTCGCCCACACGACGCCATACACATGGTCTGCAGTTGTAAGTCCGGTTGGATGTACTGCCAAATTCTCAAAAACGATGTTGGAGGCAGTTTATGGTACAGAAATTAACATTAAATTATCTGGCAACAGCTCTGGTGGACATTCCTGCAGTCAGCATGCAAATTGCACACTCCCTCAAAATTTTGGACATCTGTGGCATTGTGTTGTGTGACAAAACTGCACATTTTAGAGTGCCCTTTTATTGTCCCCAGCACAAGGTGCACCTGCGTAATGATCATGCTGTTTAATCAGCTTCTAGATATGCCACACCTGTCAGGTGGATGGATTATCTTGGTAAAGGAGAAATGCTTCTAAGAGGGATGTAAACAAATTTGTGCATAACATTTGAGAGAAATAAGCATTTTGTGCATATGGAAAATTTCTGAGATCTTTTATTTCAGCTCATGAAACATGGGACCAAAACATTTTTGTTCAGTGTAGTTCACTAAACTACAGAGTATGATGTTCACTGAAGTTGTTGTCTCTGGCTCTTTTGATATCAGATTCAGAATGAATAATAACAAGGTTTGCGGTAGTTTGAAAGGGTTTGATCCACCTTTGGCCAGGAGTGTTTCCAATTCACATGACCTGACAAGAAAACCCCCAGCCCTATAGTCATAGCACAGATGAAAAGGGAAGCGATCTATAATAATAATATTTTGGCATAGCCTACGAATAGGATCCAGAGTTTTACCTGACCAGTTCATGAGATCAGGAAAAATTCCAGGCCCCAGAAAAAAGACGTATGAATTTTGCCACACCACTTTTGAACCTGTGGTGCCACTTCTGTATGCATACATACCTACAGTATATGGTAAGTAACATTCAGGCATACCATGCCACAAGAGTATGGTGCCATACCACGTACTATCAGTGTCATTGCATGAACAGCATGAGAGCTTCTTTCCTAGAAATACAGTGATAGAGCAGATGTTGTCTGTGAGTGGGCATTTCGTAACATTTCTTAGTGTGTGTATGTTCAACACACAGAGTGTGTGTGTGTGTGTGTGTGTGTATGTGAGAGAGAGAGAGAGAGAGAGAGAAGCGACGGTGATGGTGGCGACTGGCGTGAATCGACAGGGGACTTCTTTCTCACTCACATGCCCACAGTCTGTCGTCCACACACACAATAAAAGAAAACTCACTCCCTCTCTCCATCTCCCTCTCGCATCCATCACCGTCTGCATGGAATGAATCGTGAAACAGATTTCTCTCACATACATTACGGTTAAGAAAAGACTGGGGAATGTGTTTTATACCGGGTTTGATTTTTATGTGGAGTTTTGAGGTCGTCCATCATCGTGCCGAGTGGCACCCTTGTGCAGCATGACCCGTAACGAGAGGTTGTTATGGTGCGTCATCAATCAACCATCGGTCCTGCGCCGCCGCCAACCTCTCATGCCCAATACGCCGCGGTGGGTTCGGCTGGATTCCCATCGTACCATCCCTTTACCGCCACAGAGGTCATGCAGACATTCACCGCCATCCGTCATTTGAATGGTGTTGAAACAGTGTTTTCTCTCTCCACGTGAACCCTGGTAGAAGTTGCTTCTCCCACGTGCCCGAGGCACAATATCAGAGGGGTTGAGAGATAATTGGTCTCCGGGTTGTCAGGTGGAAGGGAACGCTTTGTGTACATTTGGCTGGACTTGTCTTCATTTCCCTGCGCAATGACACTTGGGTCAGAGCCATTAAGAAAACACGGGGTCACCTATGGTATGGGTAAAACCCTACTGTATAGACAACAGGGGTCACCATGCCACTTGGTCCCATACAAAGGAGATTCTACTAAATTGCATTATACTAATATATTAAAGACACACAGAGCAGAGACAGTAGAGTACAAGGCTTAGATTGTAAAAACCTATTTTCTGTATGGCTATGTATTTTCAGGCCACAAAGCCCTAGGACATTGAAAGGCTTCTTTTACGAAACAGTCTTGATGTTTGAATATAATCTTTCAGAGTCAAAATCTTCTGAGTAGAAATAGGGTTAAACAGACACAAGATGCAGTGGGAGCCTGTACATGGACACTCAGAGTAGCGCTCGACTAATCCTTTTCCTGTCAAAGTCAGGGGGATTATGATTTCAGCAACACTCCTTTTGCCCTTCACACTCACAGGGAAAGTCACCAACATCCATAATTAGGCCAGATCAACCCCCATTCACTTAATGTCCTGTGAAATCATATTTCACTCCTCAGAGGAAAAGGGATTAAAAAATAACGGGAGGAAAAAAAGACACATTTTAAAGAGAAACAGGGCCGTGAAGTGATAGAGGGCAAATGGAGATGCTGTGGGTTGTGAGACAGCTGGACGAGTACATTTCTGTTGGTCCTCTTGGTTTTTCCAATCACATATACAGTTTCGGTGTGATGTGATCATTAGCATAAATGGTCATGTCATTTTTATCATTTACTAGCCCCTAATCTCGTATAGACTAATGTGACTGCTATATAGTCAAAGCTGTAGTGCGTTTGGCAGTGTTCTTGATTGATCACCCATAATGACTTCTCCAGCAAGAATGGGAATGACGCCTCAGATGCTGTTAATCAGGCATCTGGCATGAGAATAACTATAAGAGTTGACAAGACAGCACAAATAGATCTCGGACCAGGCTAGTCCATCACCAATTTATGTAACAAATGAGTCTTTCGGTGTGACAAGACAGATCATCTATTAAAAAGGGCCTGTTTATCAGTTCAGAAAGTTCTGTAATCAGATGATCAGGCAGTGTCAAAGCTTTATTTCCCCCAAACTCCAAACCCCCAATCACTAATTACCACACCACCCCTTCTTCTTTAAAAGCAGAAAATCGAACTTTAAACCTGCGGGCCGAACAGCAAGCACTTCTAATTACAGTGCTGTGGGGTAGGGACTGAAGAGCAGAGTTCAGTCAGTTTCTCAGGCGAGACTACCTTGAGGAGACTAAGGCAGAGAGCTAGCTAATCCTCCACTGTGATTACTCAGCCAAACCTTTCAGGAGGAGCACACAGCAGCCCCACATACTCTCTCCTACCAAGGGGAGAGGATAAAAACATTCAGGGGCCAGATTGGATCTGGGGTTTTTCATAGGATGTAAGGCAGTATTATCGACCAGAACATCTGAATGTACCCCCCGCCCCCCTTCTCACTTTCTATCGCTCTCCTCCCTCATTTCTAATACAATCCATTTTTTCCCCTCCCTCCTCCCTATCAGGCTACCTCCTGTTTTTTTTTTTTTATCCCTTACCTCATTGGACTTCTTCTTCCACTCCATTTTCTTCTCTCCAAAGTGCAGGATGGAACCCTCTTTTGGGGCTTGTGGGGATTTAATTAGAATTTTGAGCCTCAGTTCTGCTTATAGACTCAGTGGTCCTGAAGCTTGAACTTAATAAAGTATGTAGTGTATCTTGAATGTGAAAAGGATACCTTGTGAAAAGGACACCTTGCTGCAAATTAAACTAATATCATTTTTTTTTTTTTACAAATTCACTCGACTCAGTATCCAATCGAGTGAATTTGTAAAAAAAAAAAAAAAAAATATTAGTTTAATTTGCAGCAAGGTGTCCTTTTCACATTCAAGATACACTACATGACCAAACGTATGTTGACACCTGCTCATCGAACATCTCATTCCAAAATCATGGGCATTAATATGGAGTTGGTCCCCCTTTGCTGCTATAACAGCCTCCACTCTTCTGGGAAGGCTTTCCACTAGATGTTGGTACATTGCTGCGGGTACATGTTTCCATTCAGCCACAAGAGTATTAGTGATGTCAGGCACTGATGTTGGGCGATTAGGCCAGGCTTGCAGTCAGCCCCCCAAAATTATGTTATTTATATCAAAATACCGCCTTAAACTTAAATTGTTTTCGACATTTCAACACCAACCATATTTCAGCATTTTATCATGAGCAAAATGACAACAATGTCGCCAGCCAAAAGACGCAAAAGCTCTGTGAAAATGACACTTTTCCATTTTTCAATTCTGATCCAGTTACCTGGTCACGATTCAAAGATTCGCCGTGGGGAGCTTTGTATTCGTGCTGCAGTTGGAGTCTGCCTGCCTGCATGGGAACCTCCGCGCCCCCTCCTCCCTTGCCCACCCGCCCCCGCACGACTCTCTACCGCCAATAGCTAAAAATAGAACCAGGAATCCCTGCATTCATTTAGAAGAGGAACGTCACATATATTACAGCAACTGTCAGCATTTCTTTAAGAAACCCATCTTCGCTGTCAAATTTTTGGTTTGGATTGGATTTATAATTCATTTCATTTCAGGACGGTGGACATAATCCTTTATAATTATAATGGAGACACGCAAGCCCCACACTTAAAAAAAAAAACGTGTTTATGCAGTGGAAGTCTGTCGTAAACATGCAAGTGGCGCAAGCTAGTGCCATGGGAAAAAATACAAGAGAGAAGAAATAAATTAAACACCCACGTTGGGAATAATTTGACCAATGACGCTACAATTCCAATGTTACAGTCAAACATGCTTGGCAACAATATTTCATCGGGTTATTTTACCCAGAGCCCCAATTGGCACAGACAACAAAAGACTTTCAGCAGAGCCTAAAGGCCTACACCCAAAGTACTATATCTAAGTATGACCATTGATTTTCTTACTGTCATTTATAATCTCCGTTGATGTTTCTTCCTCCAGGTGAAGTCTGTACAACCCACAGACGAATCAGGTAGGCTATTTCTCTCACATTATATTGAGATAAATTATATATATTTTTTACTAGAATAACAGTATAGTGAAATGAAGAAAATGCATAGAATTATGCAGAATAGAGAAGAACATTTGTGATAGCAGTTACAAAGTCAATGTTTTGACCTAGAGGCTTGGCATATGATTTTGCACAGGGGAGTACATGCGTAGCACTTAAATCAGGAAGGCTGTTGTTTACTTTCAATGGCCAAGCTAACAATATGGTTCCACGGTTCTAAGTGCTTGCTTGCTGTGGTCAGTTCCCTTCTTTGTGTTGCTGTTGTGGCTCTGAAGGGATGAGAGGCTCGGGTGAGTCTTTGAACCTTGCATGAATGATGAGTTTCTCTTATACCTCTCATTTCCATATTTCACCTAGATACCCTCTATTCCACACAGACCTCTCCACCCACACACACTCTCCACCAATACACACTTTCAAAGCACTGTTGTGTGCGGAGCTTGTTCCTGGCCATCTCCGACATCACAAGCTTCAGACCCCCTTCAGAGTGGCCTTCTCTTTCATTGTCCTTATCCCATTCAACATGTCCATTCTCCTGTCCTTAACCGCTCCTCCAACCTGCTTCCTCTGGGACCACAATATTGGCTCAGTGGAGGGAATCTGATGATTCGGCTCCTTGGGGGAGGGGGGTCAATTGATGAGCATCAGGGGAAGCTCCTTTGTCGTTGTTAGAGTACTGTACATTCTGCTTTGTCGACATGCATCTCACTGCATTCCATAATAACTATAACCTCTCCCTCATCATCCATCCATCCAACCATCCATCCAGCCATTCATTTAAAACCTCATACCGCCATCGGGCACACCAACCCTACCACGGTGTACCCCCTCCCTAATGAGAAGACATGATTCAGGCAGTGTAGAGAGGAGGATGCGATCCCTCGGCCATGGTAACTAGCTGGTTATTGGTCCCTTATCTTTGCATTGGCGCATGACGTCATGGCGTAACAGTAACAGTTACAGGCTTTCTTTCTCACGGCGCTTTCACAGTGGTGTATGAACTTGAATGCTCCTCAGAATATCCCTTTACATGGATCTGATCTGGATGAGCCGGCGCCAGCGTGCTGTACTACAGCTGCTGCCTGCATGTGGCACTTTATCATCCGGCGGCCCACTTCTTTGTAGCTGCAATAGAAAACACTTAATCAAAGTTGTCCGCCCAGTGTCGGTCCATTCATTTATGGGGGCTTGGATACTAACACGCAAACTGATATTTAATAGCGGCTTGCCATGTACCTGCCTTGCCCTGAATGATGGCGGTATGCTTAGTCGTTTGAGTAGCCTTAGCAAATCTAACTGATGATCTAGCTGTCAGAGAAATTCTATTCAACCATTGGGCGCTCGGCTGTCAGTGCCGCTGTCTGCCAGTATCTATCTGGTCGACGGTGCCTACCCTTACAAAACATGTATTTTTACATGAGTCAGACACGTGGTTTTTCGGACACATGTACATTGTTCACGTGTTTTTCCCTCATGAATTTCTTTCTCGCACGTGATATATATTTTCTTTAGCTCTTCCAGCTACATCTGGTTTCCCATCCAGGGACAACCAGGACAGACACTGCTTCGCTTCAGAGGCAAACCAGCAGTGGGATGCAGGGTGCTATGTCGCTGGAATGAATGTGCCAAAACTGGGAAAAAGACAGCGAAAGCAAAGGCCAGGGTAACATAACCAAAGATAGGGAAAATTGCAGGAAAGAAGGAAGCGTGTTATTTTATAGCATTATCATAAAAAACAATCACTGAAAATGATTTTTACAATTAATTTGTATTCGCATTTGGAAATGACTTCCTTGTAATATTTTGTTTTGCTATCAATACTTTTGGGTTTATGTTAAGCTTTCGATAACATTCTTTTTGTTTACAATACTAAGACATTTTTTCTCGCCTTCAGAATGTTCGCTTGATATTAATAGGAAAAATTTTGCTCACTCACTTGAGGATTGCATCATGTAACGCTATTACTCTATTAAAAGTGTTTAAAGTCTTCTCCCCGCCACAGTTTCAGTAAAGCTGAGGGATGGGGCTGGAGAAATGCAACCACTCTCAAATCCATAGACTACGCTATGCATACAAGTACTGCACATGCATGATATCAAAATGATGGTTTAAACATGTTTTTAGGCTATACAGTGGTGCTTTACATTTACTTTGTTTACTAACATAGGAGTAAAACAAGCTTATGCCATGGGTTCTGATGGGTTACGACAGTTGAACTAAGCTCATAAGGCATTTATACGTTTTATTCCTAAAGGTTCAGTGGCTTCATATTATTAATTTATAAGTCCAAAAGTGTATGTAGCAACTAAGGATTGCCCCTTTAACAGGCAGTGACCTTGATACAGCAGAACTACGTTGCCAGTTGAATGTGATCCATTAACCAACCCCCCAAAAATGTAATTACACATGTGAAAGTGAGATTTTCACATGTGAACCTGTCAATTAGATTTTCACATGATTGATTTTCACTTGTGAACTTGCAATTCCACATGTGAAAGTAGGATTTTTACATGAGAATGTTTTTCACATGGGAAACTGCATATCCGATTTTCACGTGAAAGTTTTTAACGTGTGAAAATGTAAATTTCACATGTGAAAACACAATTCACATGTGAGGTGAAAACATGTTATTCTCCTCACATGTGAAATGGTGGTGTTAACATGTAATACATGTGAAAATGCTAGGGTATGCCTCTCACTCTCTCTTTCTCTCTCTCTCTGTGTGGTGTGTGATGGGCAGGCCTGTTTGAGTCACTGTCTCATATCTCTGAGTTCAGGGGTCATTCATCATGCTATTGGCAATGCTGTACAAATGCATCACTTCTGTTGGATGTCACCTCCTCTGTGTGTCATAACATTGCACCAAGGACCCTCGCCCCCTCACTGCTTGAAAGAATCACCATTGTTAGTCATCGCACTCGAGTGAAGTCGTACAAATGGACCCGAAGTTGCTTTGAATTGACAGACAGCAATCCAAGATGGCCGTCGCTCCTGTCCATCACATGAGAACTCCCCTCCATATAAGGCAGAGGAGCAGGGATTTATTTGAAACGCGGCTTGTCTCTTTAAATGTAAAAAGTACAGCCTCCCAACACAGGCTCTTCTCGCTCTCCTGTTTCCACAACAGCTGTTGGCTCCACCGCTTCCCACAGTGAGCACAAAGAGAATACGAGGGAGAAGGCAACTCTCATTACACATGGATAGATTCACGGAGAGCCTGTTGGACTCAGAGAACAGACGGGCACAGAGTGTGCACTGTTTAACCAAATCATGTCATGCTACACATGCATAGGTGTTGAGTCTGATGAGACATTGGTGGGTTGGGGTCGTAATACAAACTCTATTTTTATTACAGAATGCAATAGGGCATACCTACAGGTCATACACACAGAAGATGTGGAGAACTGATAGATGCATACAACGTTACTATTGCCCCTGTATCCTCACTATTGTAGTTTTATCCTTATTTCTGTTGACTTCGTTGACCACAGCACAACATCGTTTCCATCTCCCCTCTATTCAATAGAATGTGTTTTATTTTCTCTAACCTGCACCTGCTCTTATTATACTGAACAAAAATAGGAACACACGTGCAACAATTTCAAAGAGTTTACTGAGTTACAGTTCATATAAGGAAATCATTCAATTGAAATAAATTCATTAGGCCCTAATCTATGGATTTCATGACTGGGACTACAGATATGCATCTGTTGGTGCAACGGTCAGTATCTGGTGTGACCACCATTTATCTCATGCAGCGTGACTCATCTCCTTCGCAGAGTCGATCAGGCTGGTGATTGTGGTCTGTGGAATGTTGTCCCGCTCCTCTTACAATGGCTGTGCGAACAGTGGTATAAAGTACTTAAGTAAAAATACTTTAAAGTACTACTTAAGTAGTTTTTTTGGGTATCTGTACTTTACTATTTATATTTTTGACTACTTTTACTTCACTACATTCCTAAAGAAAATTATGTACTTTTTACTCCATACATTTTCCCTGACACCCAAAAGTACTCATTACATTTTGAATGTTTAGCAGGACAGGGAAAGGGTAGAATTCACACACCTATCACGAGAACATCCCTTGTCATCCCTTCTGCCTCTGATCTGGCGGACTCACGAAACACATACTTTGTTTGTAAATGATGTCTGAGTGTTGGAGTGTGCCCCTGGCTAGCCGTAAGACAATCAAAAAACAACAACATGGAGCCGTCTGGTTTGCATTATATAAGGAATTTGAAATGATTTGTACTTTTAATAGTTAAGTATATTTTAGCAATTACATTTACTTTTGATACTTAAGTATATTTAAAACCAAATACTTTTAGACTTTTACTCAAGTAGTATTTTACTGGGTGACTTTCACTTTCACTTGAGTAATTTTCTATTAAGGTATCTTTACTTTTACTCAAGTATGACAATTGGGTACTTTTCCCACCACTGTGTGCGAAGTTGCTGGATATTGGCGGGAACTGGAACACGCTGTCTTATATGTCAATCCAGGGCATCCCAAACATGTTCAATTGGTGACATGTCTGGTGTGCATGCAGGTCATGGAAGAACTGCGACATGTTCAGCTTCTAGGAATTGTGTACAGATCCTTGCGACACGGGGCAATACATTATCATGCTGAGACATGAGGTGACGGTGGCGGATGAATGGCACGATAATGGGCCTCAAGCTCATGAAACATGGGACCAACACTTTACATGTTGTGTTTCCATTTTGGTTCAGTGTATATACAACTTCATCTGTGATTACGGTCTTCTTATCTGCTTCCTGTGTTAGGTATAACCGCTTCTCCTCGCCCATGTTCTCTACACTACCATTTATGTGTCACTGAGCTTCCACAGTATTTCTTACGGGATGTCACCAAGGCTAGACACACAACATGCTTCCTAATGCAAATAGTCAAGCTAAGAACGATGGGTCCCGGTATGTGGGCTAAATCCAAGAGGAATTAAAGAGGCATGCCAATCTTTTTTTGCTAGAGAGAGAGGGTGGGAGGAGTGGAGTGTCTGTGTGAGTGAGTGAGTGTGCGTGCGTGCGTGCGTGCGAGCGTGTGTGTTTTGGAATGCGCACTCTTGTGCTTGTGTGTGTTAACACTCGTGTTCGTGGACGTTTGTGTTTGTGTAAGAGTTGTAAAGTTTGATTTAATTATTTACATGGCAGCAGTAACATTGCATCCCAAACGACCAAATGAAACTCCATCTTGCCAAGGAACCCACACAGGTCACAACGACCAATTACTTAATGAAAATGATCAGGTTTCTAATGTGATGCTGGCCAGGGCTACTCCAAATTCCTTCAGTCTTTCACAGGAGCTATAAAACAGAGTGTACCTAAGCCTTCCCCCCAACTATTGAGGAAAGGGTCTACATCTGCAGTCTGAGGCCCATCAAAACTCAAAATGGCTGAGCCAGCTTTGGAAAGTATTACTTATTAAGAAGTACTCCTAATGTATGATGAAAACGAGTTTGCTTCCTCTCTCTTGCCCACCCACTCTCTCCAGCTTCCACGCAAACTGTCAACATGTCATTTTTGAGTTTTATGACTTATGTCAGTTTTATAAAGTTAGGCCTATAGGCTATTGTCAGTTTTATTTTGAAATGTGTTTTTCCCCTTCGAAATGGACAGTGAACCACTACCCCCTCCTTTTTTGTCTTAAACACAGATCATCGTTCACATATAATTTTGGGTTTCACCCTCCCCTCCCTTTCCACCCTCCTTGGTCGCTGTCCTTCAGTTAGTTACAGTGGAGGATTTAGGTATAGGCGACATGGGCAGCCGCCCAGGGCGGCATCTTGCCCGGGGCGGCACGGGGCGCCCGCACGAAAAATATGAATAATAGTAATAACAATAATAACGTTAAATAAAAATAAAAAACATATTCTGAATGGTGACATTTGCACAATCGGTTTTATATCGCTCATTTGCACATCACCTTAATGACATCATGTCTTTCCCACTCAGAAGTACGAGATAGGGAGGGGGGCGGGGCTAGGTTGACCTCAGGTCTCCCCACTGGAAGCCCGAGGTAGGGGGAGTGGGGGAATCTATCAAATAGCACACCTGTAACTTTGTACAGTACTAATGCAATTAGTAATGCAATTAGTTGTGCAATTTAGTTTGTGTGTTTCTTGTTTGAAGTGCAATAGTGCAATAATCAGGTTCTCTTCTTTATAAGTGTGTTATTCTATTTGTGTATTTGTGTGATATAGGATGGTACTTATTTTTTGTGTGGGGGGGGGCTGAAGGGGGGGGTTCGCCCAGGGAGCCACACAAGCTAGAACCGCCACTGGTTAGTATTTTTGCCGTTTGCTCACCAGCTAACTCTTTCAGAAGCATGGACAGCGCTCTCCCCCTCTTTGCACTTCCCCTCTCCCTCGCTCACGCCCTCGCTCTTTCCCTCCCTCGGATCTATCAGCAGGTTGTCTTAAAATGGCCTACACAACAAATCCTACCATGTTGCCAGACAACAAAATGCTTTTATATCATTATGCTTTGTGTGTAACGCAATCCGACAGCAGCTACAGTGTTTTACATAGGCCTTGTGAGCACCTCTTATGGTTACACATTTTGTTGTGCTCAACCATGCAGGCTGTGCATGATATCATGCCGATTTTTTTTTCTGCCTGGTAATCCAAAACCATGTCTACTCTTGATTAAATATTAAACACTGACCTGCAAGTCTAAACGATAAGATAGGAGGGTTTTCGATCATTATTAAAAACAATTTTCTCGAATGGACTATATGGACCAAGTATGTGAAGTCTTTTGAGGTGTCGGAAGTTATTACATTACTTTTTAAATAGGCCTTTCATTTCATGCTTATGTTGAATGGTTGGAAGTAGAGTTTTATAGAACCTCGTATTATAGACCTATAGACCGAGTAGTGACACAACCAAGTAGGCTAAGCCTAGTTATGGTATAGCTCTCAGGGTAGACAGCAAAAGCAGATTCAGTTGGAGGAAGTGATTGCCTGATGACATGCATGGTGGTTGTGGCAACAGTGGATATTCGATAGTCAAGATCCAATGCGTTTATAAATGATTGGACATATCGATCAAGCCTGCAAAGGATCTTAACACGTTCATCCCTATTTGGTTGTCGCATCAACCAAATCAGTTGCGCGCATTGTTGTCGTTGAGGCTCTATACACTAACATGTGTGCATATGTGGCTACCAATATTCTAACGAAGGCGGTGTTTTGGCCGTATGGTGACGTTTTAAGGCAGGTCCTGGTCAAACCTACCAATGAGACGAGTCGGCTCTATTCTGCTGGGACTGATCGCAATGAACGGGTGTCCGAGCTATACAAGGCAAAGGAGCATCCACAGTAAGACGCGGCTATTAAGGGGATGAGGCATCGATACGCGGGAGCTGTCCATCAGCACCAAATCCCCGACGAAGAGCGAGGCAGCGTGCAGAGCCAAGACCCAAACCCAGTCGCTCTGGATTTCAGTCTGCCGCCCCCTCCTCCGTCTTTCAGAGAGCGTTCGACTACCACCTCGCACTACCTGAACCACCACCAACTGCCTTGTCTGAGCAAGCCCTCTCGAAGAGGTATCCATGCCTGTCATCCGCAGCACGGCAACCCACCGCCTCTGACAAGCTACGACATCGCCCAGCGACCTTCACACGGGGTCTGTGAACCCGCCGGGCAGCCAGCGCACCTTCAGCAGAACCTTTGGGCCGCAGCCGGCTCCCAGCCGCAGTCGGAGCAGCCTGTTTTTCAGAGCTGCAACTGCAATTTTCCCGAGAAGGCGAGCCTTTCTCACCAGCGCCAGCCCCTCGCTCACCCGCCGCAGCCCTCACCATCTTTGCCGCCATCGTCCTCTCTGCTGTTTTTGCAGGAATCTAATCACGGGGATAATTTGCAAAGCAGTGACAATTATCAACAGGCGAGCAACGTGGAACGCTGCCGGGGAGGAGGAGGAGGGGGAGGGCACCGAGACCAGAAGCAGTTGTTGCAGCAACAGCAGCAGCAGCACAGTAGACTCCAACACAGGGACCCCTCCCCTGAAGCAACCCGAGCAAACTCGCAGAAGGGGCGCACTATAAATGTATGTGAGTCAATCGAGGCTAATCGGCGAGCATTCGAGTCCCAGACTCAGGACCTGCAACAGCTACAGCAACTCCCACAATTGCGAGCTCAACAACAGCTACTGGTGGGGAGCAGCTTCCCTGTCTACTACTGCGCCAACGGTTCAGGAGAGCTCTGTCGGAATAACCAGGCACCACTGCTGCAACAGCATCAGCAAGACGCACTGGGGCGTCCGCAGCACTGTGACCAAGACCGCAATAAGCCAGGGAGGACAAACCAAGCCAACCAGCCACAGCACCCCAACCAGCCGCATCACCATTGCCGCGACTCTCGTGTAAACTCACCAACGCAGCCGTACGGAGGGAACTCGTCTGCGACTGGCAGTAGCAGCAAGAGCAGCCCTAACTACGGCTCCAGCTATCACCTGTGGCCCGAGAGCCCGCATAAGGGAGAGGAGAGGATACTCATCGATCATCATCAGGTACATTTCACATTTGCTGATGCACCATTGATACAAATAATTAGTGTCTGATAAACCTGTAACCTGTAAATTGGCTATATAACGTTAACATTCCATGGCCACGCCTGTCACATGATTATTTGATATAGGCCTAACAGCGTTTCATGTGGGTTATTTGGATCGATGGATAGGTATGTGTTAGTGCATATTGTTTCACAGGTAACATTCGTAAGGGTCTACATGTCACTGCAACTGCTTCTTCAAAAAACACTAATGTAACCTATGACACACCCCCCCGCACGCACACACGCACGAACGCGCTCTCTCTTTCTCACACTCACCCCCTCTTTCCTAGAATCTCTCTCACACACGCACGCACGGACACACACACACCTGTTCCATGTTGCAATAACAGCGAGTCTTTTTTTGCGCGTTGAAAAATGTAAATCTGTTCACTCGCAGCCAGAGATAACTGTCTGTTAAATCTTCACAGTAGGCTACTCTCTCCTGTTACACGTTTTGGAATAGTGCCACAGTTATGACAAAACATTTAGCTTTGAAGCACCTTACCGTAGTCCAGTTTTTCATTGGATCCTTTGTACTGCAACGTACAAACTAATGAACGGGTTGGATGCAAATACTGTGCATAAAGCCAAATGACATAATGGACATGTAGCCTAACAGTAAATAATAAATAAATGCTCAAATATGTTTTCATCCGAGATTGTGGTATTGTAAGTGATATCATTTTTTAATGTAATCTCTGCCAATAAATCCTTAAAAAAAATGTACCTCTTGAATTTATATTGCTGTTACATTAAACTATATGCATTTCCATATTGTGCATGCACCCTGGCTCATCATAAAATAACCATAACAAAACTGAATATAACAATGCTTGAATTGCCTACATTATACATATGCATTAAATGCGTGTCTAGTCCATCAGACGTGAACAACTACTACACGTTTTCTGATACACTCACAGCTTTCTGGTTCTCCTTTATTGACTTGCCCTTAACGAGTCTAGTTCCCCTGTTTGAAATCCCTTAAACAAAACCATTGTGATAGGCGAGACTGATACAGTGTATACAATCACAGTATCCTGCAACACACACCCCCCCCGAAACTCACTAGCTGCTCCATATTGATGGCACTGTGATATTGTGTCCAGCTTCAATAACATTTGTGCTTTGAAAGGTAACTTGCTGACCCCATTGTGAGTCCCGTGTAAGTACTCTTGAATCCTTGCCACTTACTGATACAGAGGTGTCCCCCCCTGGACAAGTGAGTGGCTTCGGCTGCAGACTTGCTCCTGTTGCCAGCCTATATACCTCTAAAAAGGATGATGGGGTCGCGGGTGTCATCGGCAGGATGGATGGAGAGACGAAGGGGAAAGCTATTACACTATTACAGTAAAGCCTTTGTACCGCTGGTGCCAAACTGGAGCGGTACACGGTCATAATCACCCTATGTGAGCTATAGGAGGTCAATAGGGTATACGTTACCGTGCCACTGCCACCAACCTGATGCCATATGACATAATGCTGCTGTGTTTGCACCTTCGTTGGCTTTTGCTTTTTTTGGCTCGGGTGTTTTTAGAGAGCGTTTTTTTTTTTTAAAGGAATGTGTTCTTTTCCAAAATCGCATAAGCTCGTCAAGACTAGTTGTTTTCTAAGAGTAGTCTTTTCACGGCTACTGCTATTAGGGCAGCATTTATTCAGGCTATACGACTAGACTTCGGTAATTGCGATTGTGTGACCCATGAGCCTGCAATGTCGAACAGATCCCCTGCTTTGCTATGATTAGCGATGCTGTTCAAGGCTCCATCCGTTGCCAGCGGAAACAACATTTGTTGATCTGACTCTCTCAATCAGTTCTCACCAGGCCTGTTCTACAAGGCACTTTGTTTTAGCTCGATTGGGCGTGCAGTGTTGTGCATGTTTCCACTGGCTACCTTCCCATCCTCAGGCCCAGGGCAGCCAACACCTTGTAAGTAAACACACACCAATGAAGAAATGTCACCCTCATTCATTAACGGGGGTGGAACCCAGCCATATCCTGTATGCTGGGAGTGAATGGCCCGATCTCTGATAACACATTCACATTGAATTGGGGGGGGGGTCTGCATTTAAGTGCTGCTACTCCACGCTTGGTAACTGAAATAGATTTATGTTTCTATGTTTGTTGCTATGGTGAGGAAAACCTGACATTGTATAGCTGGGCCTCTCTAAAGGCATTGCCTACGTACAGAGAATGAAGGGAAGAAATGCACTCCAAGGTTTTACATACATTGTACACGCACGCACACACACACGCACGCACACACACACACTGGACAGCTGCTACGGTTCTTCTACTAGGTGATGGTTTCCTATCCTCTCCACGTGCACAGTTCACATGACTTTCTTGTGTTTCACCTGAGTGATTTCTCACAAGGAGAGGTGTATTGAATCGTGTGCAATCCAGTTAGATACAAAGAGTGGGGGGTTTCCTCAGTAGCCCAGAGCAACGCTGCCGTAGACCACCATCGCTCTATATGCCAGATGTTTTTGCTCCGGTCACCCAAGTGCAATTTGACGCCCGTACTTGACCTCTGCTGCGCTCCCGTTTTAATGCATGCTGTTGTAACATGCCATAATTGTCGGGGTTTGTCACTCTGCCCGCATACCCCTTTGCTCGATAAATGACCCAGGTTCCTTTATATGGTCATTTTTGTGCGATCGTAGCCAAGTTCTGTCAGCCATATAATGTATCACAGCCATGCATGTGGTTGGTGGCTAATTATGTTATTGATCTTGCCTGGGTTATGGCATGATCAGAGGACAGGAACCCGTAGAGTATGAATAATGCCACTGTAATTTGATATTGATCATTCATCATGATATCGAGTCTGGAAAGACTTGTAATATGCTCCAATTGTAATCAGTGCGATGTGTTTCATCACATCTGCTAGAATATCATGTTCGGTGTTTCTGGCGCCATCGTGGAACCGTACCAGTTGGCAGGTGTTACTGAAAAAGTACTGGAACACCATTATAGTTCATATTACAGCAAACGGAAATTCACTGTGAGAATGAATGAGATCGCCTTTACAGCAGAGATAGTATGCTGTACGTCTTACACGAAATCAACTCATGGTTCCCCGACTGCACCACAATGTGCACGTCTGAAGGCATCTCTCACCACTGTGATTTACCGTTTAAACCAGTTAGCGCATGTGTACTGTAGCTTTTTCCCCCATTGTGCGGCTACGCAGACACTCACTGTGTTTCACCCATTTGGTTTGAAGTCTTAACTAAGGTCCTGGTGCCCTAAGGTTTGGTTTTGACTGGAGATACTGCACCACTTAATTCTCTCCCGCATCAAACATATCACTGTTTCTGTAAACCTCACGAAAAACCCTTGGGCAGATGAATAAATATTCTGTGTAAAACAGAAGGCGCCATTGAGCGGGAAGAGGACTTCTCGTGCTCAGAAACGGCCTTGAACCACTTTTTTTTTAACAAAGAACATGCACATGAATGTGTTAACTTTTCCATAGAGATGTGTGCCAGTAGGAGGGTGTCCAGTCTGTGTCGCATATTTGAACACGTTCGCACTGAAATATGTATTAGCCGGTTCTGCCATAGCCCTAAGGACTTAGTAATTACAGAGAATGGATGTTGTGTGGCATTTATTTGAATTTATAGAATGCAAATGATAATTATTCATCATGAAAACAATATTTACGTACATGTATTTGTGTAGCAGTCATAGAACAAACGTACAATACATGCCATTGTAATGAGTACCAGTAGGGGAATTGTTGTTTGCGTAGTGTTTAAATTGTTGTCCTTATTTGCACATCCTTTGAATGGGACTCAGTTGATCAACGTTCTCAGTCGAGTGAAGGATTGCAGTACAGTATGTGGTCTCTCACTGCAATACTGCCCAACAGTATCTGTTTAGGAGAGCTCTCACTAGATAGTGTGTGTGTGTGTGTGTGTGTGTGTGTGTGTGTGTGTGTGTGTGTGTGTGTGCGTGCGCGCGTGCATGCGTGTGCGTGTGTGTGTGTGTGTGTGTGTGCATGCATGATAGAGAAAGACAAATACTGAGAGAGAGTGTGTACTTGTGAGTGAGTGGGAGGGAGAGTGTTAGTATACCATTGTCATCTCCATGCCACAATCTTCCCTTAAAGGCGTAAAGGGCATATAAACTCTGTTGAAACACCAGTTTTCTCCACAATGATATTGTGATGCGTTTCATTTGTCTTTGGGGAGATTCTCCCCCCCGAGTTCTAACAACAACCTCCGTATGCATCTCGGTTCACGTTTTCACAAAAAGGAGGGATTTTCGACACGATTTCTCATGATGGTGGTAATAGCTATGTGGTTTGATGTGTTGTTTTTAGTGTGAACACACACACACACGCACACACACACACATTCATAGCTATGTAGTTTGATCTGTTGTTGTGAACACACACGACGGTGATGCTCATCGCTATGTGGTTGCTACAGTGGGGAGAACAAGTATTTGATACACTGACAATTTTGCAGGTTTTCCTACTTACAAAGCATGTAGAGGTCTGTAATTTTTATCATAGGTACACTTCAACTGTGAGAGAAGGAATCTAAAACAAAAATCCAGAAAATCACATTGTATGATTTTTAAGTAATTAATTTGCATTTTATTGCATGACATAAGTATTTGATACATCAGAAAAGCAGAACTGAATATTTGGTACAGAAACCTTAGTTTGCAATTACAGAGATCATACGTTTCCTGTAGTTCTTGACCAGGTTTGCACACACTGCAGCAGGGATTTTGGCCCACTCCTCCATACAGACCTTCTCCAGATCCTTCAGGTTTCGGGGCTGTCGCTGGGCAATACGGACTTTCGGCTCCCTCCAAAGATTTTCTATTGGGTTCAGGTCTGGAGACTGGCTAGGCCACTCCAGGACCTTGAGATGCTTCTTACGGAGCCACTCCTTAGTTGCCCTGGCTGTGTGTTTCGGGTCGTTGTCATGCTGGAAGACCCAGCCACGACCCATCTTCAATGCTCTTACTGAGGGAAGGAGGTTGTTGGTCAAGATCTCGCAATACATGGCCCCGTCCATCCTCCCCTCAATACGGTGCAGTCGTCCTGTCCCCTTTGCAGAAAAGCATCCCCAAAGAATGATGTTTCCACCTCCATGCTTCACGGTTGGGATGGTGTTCTTGGGGTTGTACTCATTCTTCTATTCCTCCAAACACGGCGAGTGGAGTTTAGAGCAAAAAGCTCTATTTTTGTCTCATCAGACCACATGACCTTCTCCCATTCCTCCTCTGGATCATCCAGATGGTCATTGGCAAACTTCAGACGGGCCTGGACATGCGCTGGCTTGAGCAGGGGGACCTTGCGTGCGCTGCAGGATTTTAATCCATGACGGCGTAGTGTGTTACTAATGGTTTTCTTTGAGACTGTGGTCCCAGCTCTCTTCAGGTCATTGACCAGGTCCTGCCGTGTAGTTCTGGGCTGATCCCTCACATTCCTCATGATCATTGATGCCCCACGAGGTGAGATCTTGCATGGAGCCCCAGACCGAGGGTGATTGACCGTCATCTTGAACTTCTTCCATTTTCTAATAATTGTGCCAACAGTTGTTGCCTTCTCACCAAGCTGCTTGGCTATTGTCCTGTAGCCCATCCCAGCCTTGTACAGGTCTACAATTTATCCCTGATGTCCTTACACAGCTCTCTGGTCTTGGCCATTGTGGAGAGGTTGGAGTCTGTTTGATTGAGTGTGTGGACAGGTGTCTTTTATACAGGTAACGAGTTCAAACAGGTGCAGTTAATACAGGTAATGAGTGGAGAACAGGAGGGCTTCTTAAAGAAAAACTAACAGGTCTGTGAGAGCCGGAATTCTTACTGGTTGGTAGGTGATCAAATACTTATGTCATGCAATAAAATGCAAATTAATTACTTAAAAATCATACAATGTGATTTTCTGGATTTTTGTTTTAGATTCCGTCTCTCACAGTTGAAGTGTACCTATGATAAAAATGACAGACCTCTACATGCTTTGTAAGTAGGAAAACCTGCAAAATCGGCAGTGTATCAAATACTTGTTCTCCCCACTGTATGTGGTTTGATGTATTATTATTGTGAACAGTGTGGCTAAAGACCTTTCCATATCTAATATCTTGTTGTATTGTGCGACACTAAGTATAGTATAGATGAGAAGAATACGGAACCCCCCTCACTGTGTTTCTATAGCGAAAGTCCCCTTTGTGGTTTCACCCTGTGGCTCTGTGGTACATACAGTTGCACAGCCCTTCATTAGGGTCGTCTGATTGTTAACCCATTAATGGACTCTGTCCCGGCTCCTTTGGTCACTTCACCAGCTTCTTTTTTTCTCAACCCTTTCATGGCCAGTTCCGGGGAGAGTCCATTTTCTAACCGCCTACGTCCCCTTTCGCTCTCTCTCTCTCTCTCTCTCTCTCTCTCTCTCTCTCTCTCTCTCTCTCTCTCTCTCTCTCTCTCTCTCTCTCTCTCTCTCTCTCTCTCTCTCTCCCTCTCTCTCTCTCTCTCTCTCTCTCTCTCTCTCTCTCTCTCTCTCTCTCTCTCTCTCTCTCTCTCTCTCTCTCTCTCTCTCTCTCTCTCTCTCTCTCTCTCTCTCTCTCTCTCTCTCTCTCTGCAGCCATCTATTTTCTCTGCTCAAGTAAAAAACCTTTTTAAATAGAATCAATTTACACTAAAGGACCCCGAGGGCATTAAAAACCGCAGCACTTAATTTTACAAAAAAAAAAATTACAAAAAAAATAATACACATCATAGAAGCAAACTGTATCTGGGGGCTGTGACCACAATTCCCAGGACTTTTATCTTGTCGGACTTAATAGCCGGGCATGGGAAGAATCCTGTTGAGCATATAGGGATAGCCGCATGTATTATACGTGGGCCTCCGAACCATACAACAACCTCAAAACAACAGCGGGTTGAGCGAGTAGTACAGTATGTTAGTGAACTGACTGTAAGTGTCTGGGAGGGGGGTCGGGGGGCAGGTGAATACAAATGTGCCGCTATTCCAAATGGCTTCTCTTTCATTTAGCAGAAAAAGAGGGTTATAAAGCAGATAAGAAAATTCAATTAGTTTCTACTGGGTGCTGCCGGAGTCAAAGCCGTGTTACGTGACATATGGTAAGGGCTTTCTCTTAGAATAGGCCTTGGAGGACAGATATCGTGTTTCAACTTGCGTGTTTCTGTAATTTTCCTTCTGGACTCTGAGGCATTGCGGCCGCTCTCTGAATAGGGTCCAGATGCACCATGGAGGTGATTGCAGTTGCAGATGGAAAAAGGTTTGCAGCTGTCTTTTTCCCAAGAAAATTGAACATAGAATGTGAAAAAAAGTCGAACAAATGTTATGTGAAGGAATAAGGCATGAAAGGGATACTTTGGGATTTTGGCACTGAGGCCCTTCATCTACTTCCCCCGGGTCAGATGAACTGTGTCCAGTATGAAGGAAGTAAGAGTTAAATTCGTGAACTAATGCTAACTAGCATTAGCGCAATGCACTATTGCTAGTTAGGAACCTTCTTAAAACTGGATGCAGAGACATACAAATGGTATCCACGAGTTCATCGGACTGGGGAAGTATTTGCCAAAATCCTGAAGTATCCCTTTAAGGTAAAGCCTGCCACAAAACAGGTGTGAATCGCTAAGTACGACCTGGGTCTTATCTCCATGTTAATGCATTGCTCTTTGAAACGAAGAGTTTCCATGATGCTTTTCTCTCTTCTCAGAACCATGGAGAGCTCTCTCTCTCTCTCTCTCTCTCTCTCTCTCTCTCTCTCTTTCTCTCTCTCTCTCTCTCTCTCTCTCAATTCAATTCAATTCAATTTCAATTCAATTCAAGGGGCTTTATTGGCATGGGAAACATGTGTTAACATTGCCAAAGCAAGTGAGGTAGATATTATACAAAATCTCTCTCTCTCTCTCTCTCTCTCTCTCTCTCTCTCTCTCTCTCTCTCTCTCTCTCTCTCTCTCTCTCTCTCTCTCTCTTTCTCTATCTCTCTCTCTCTCTCTCTCTCTCTCTCTCTCTCTCTCGACTGAAACTCTGTTGTCTTGTCCTCCTCACATCATCAATCTAAGACTGGATGGATCCACAGCGTTCTCGAGTCAATCTTTACTGAGTTTGTTATGGTATTGATCCATCCTATGCTATAGGTTGTGCTGCACTCTCCCCTTGCTATTGATGTCTGCCTTGGGAGAGAAAGAAACGGCCTTTGTCAGGAATTTAGTGGAGGCTCGTTTCAAAATGACTTACATCCTTCAAAATGAACTCTGAAGTTGGATTGTTATGCATTGCCATTGCGTTCCGAGACAGTAAATTCGGCGCCGTGAGACAAAGTTGTGCGATTGCACCAATGAAGGATATTGCCTGTTGTAATAATCTCAGAGTAGAATTTATGACTGTTTGTCCCTATGATGTCAAAGAGTCACGAGGGCTGCGTAATAGGATGATGTAGTTTACTGGGTCGGCAATTGCTTGCATGTGTGGAAGCAGAGGGGCCTTTACTGGTATGAAGTACGTGTTTGTGTGAGTGTGTGTGTGTGTACATGTGTGTGCGAGTGTGTGTGCGAGTGTGTGTGCTTATGTGCATGTGTGTGCCTGAATGTGTTTATTCTAAAGTGTGTGCACCGCCAGAGCAGAGGGACACACAGGGAGAGACTGTCAGCATGCTCGTGGCTGTCTATGTGTGTATATCGACAAGCTCTCACGGTCTCATGTCAGAATTAGACGTTTCGTTCATGTTTCTGAAATGTCAAATTGCACAGTTGTTCTAAACGTCAAAGTGTTTAAGGTTAAGTTGAGGCATTAACTCAGAATTTTAAGGTTAGGGTTAAGTTCAGGCATAGACTCTGAATTCTTAAGGTTAGGCATTAACTCCGGATGGTTAAGGTAAGGGTTAAGGTTTGGGATAGGCTTAATACCTATAAAAAACAACGTTCTATCGCTGGATTCGAACATGCATCTGGCCCTTTGGAACCAGAGGCAGATGCTTATACTTATGCCCATCTGCCATTCCTGTCCACAACATCCTATTAAAACCAAAGCTTACTTGAAGGTAACAGCGCTCACTATTGACCCTAGTAGCCGGTTTCCACCTCATTTCCCGATGTCTGTTGAATACTGACTTGTATCACAGGTTACCTGCCTGTGTGTATAGGTTGGATATTCCACCTAATCTAGATTTTATCTACATCAATCAAGCAATTACGCAGTAATTGGAGTCTATGGAGGGGAATGGGCAAATAGCACAGATTAGCAAAAGCAAAGAGGAACGTGCTAGAGAGGATAAGCAGAGCATTAAAATGCTGGCCCCAACCATTTACATATTCAACAGCAAGGCTAAATTACACTAGGATTGGGGTCACACATCAATCTTTAGTTTAGTGAGAAAAGTCATGATTTGTTTTTGTCACATTCTGTCACATTTCAATTCCAAATTCTGAGAGGACCTAGAGAAATTCTGCCAGCCAGTACAGAGCTGTGAACTTTTTCCTGTACATTTACAGCATTATACTGGCAGCTGAGTTGCCAGCTAAATACTGTACTTTGATTTACAGCAGGGATGCTGTAATATGTTTTACAATACAAAAACACGTGCTGTATTATACAATGCAGCATTATACTGTAAATGAGCCTACAGCCACACAGCTGTATTATATAATTAACGTGCAATAATTAAAACAAAATGAAAACAATTAAGTAACTATAAAATTGTTGTTGCATAAGTATTCACCCCCTTTGCATAGACAAGCCTAAATTAGTTCATGAATACAATTTGTCTTAACAAATCACATAATAAGTTACATGGACTCACTGTTTGAAATAATAGGGGTTGACATGATGTTTTGAATGACTACCCCTTCCTCTGTCCCCTACAAATACAACATCTGTAAGGTCCCTCAGTTAAGTATTGAATTTCAAGTGCAGATTCAACTACAAAGACCAGGGAGATTTTCCAAAGCCTTCCAAAGAAGGGCAGTGATTGGTAGATGGGTATTAGTAACAAATCAGACATTGACTATCTCTTTAAGCATGGTCAAGTTAATAACTATGGTGTGAACGATGTATTGAATTGAGCTGCACAACAGGAAGGAAACTGCTCAGGGATGTGAGGCCATTGGTGAGGCCATTGGTGATTTTAAAACAGCTACAGTGTTCAATGGCTGTGATGGGAGTCAACTCTAAGCAACTAAGGAGTGGCTCCGTAAGAAGCATCTCAAGGTCCTGGAGTGGCCTAGCCAGTCTCCAGACCTGAACCCAATAGAAAATCTTTGGAGGGAGCTGAAAGTCCGTATTGCCCAGCGACAGCCCCGAAACCTGAAGGATCTGGAGAAGGTCTGTATGGAGGAGTGGGCCAAAATCCCTGCTGCAGTGTGTGCAAACCTGGTCAAGAACTACAGGAAACGTATGATCTCTGTAATTGCAAACAAAGGTTTCTGTACCAAATATTAAGTTCTGCTTCTCTGATGTATCAAATACTTATGTCATGCAAATGAATTACTTAAAAATCATACAATGTGATTTTCTGGATTTTTGTTTTAGATTCCGTCTCTCACAGTTGAAGTGTACCTATGATAAAAATTACAGACTTCTACATGCTTTGTAAGTAGGAAAACCTGCAAAATCGGCAGTGTATCAAATACTTGTTCTCCCCACTGTATGTCCAAATGAAAGATAGCCAGCTAAATGTTACTTCTTCAAAGTCCAAAATAATTGACCCAACCGAAACGTTCACCCCATAGAGATACATAGAGGTCTCATCTTTGTATCTGTGCCATTGTGGCGACTGTGACAGCACAGGCAGCGCCTTTGAGGCTATCTCCATTTTAAAGTTGCATGCACCATGCTCTACCAACTGAGCTGAAGAGGACCACCATGTGGATAGTGGACAAGTGCACGCACAAATGTAGAGTGTTGAGATGCATAGCCAGCAGGGGGGCTCCAACCCGCCAAGAGGCCAAACATTGACATCTATTTTGACAATACCTAGACATCTGTACTGTGCTGTAATGTACTGTACTGTGCTGTAATGTACTGTACTGTGCTGTAATGTACTGTACTGTACTGTACTGTACTGTACTGTAATGTACTGTACTGTACTGTACTGTACTGTACTGTACTGTACTGTACTGTACTGTACTGTAGTGGTTCACAACCTTTATTGAACCATTTGTTAGGCAAAACAATTCTGCAGCACACCTACAATTAATTTATTTAGTTGTAATGACCTCCATCTCATCTGATCCATACTGCAAATCATCTATTTTCTGTGACAATTTTTCTAAAATACATTAAATAGGCTCTATTTGAATTATTTTCATTTTTACTCATTATGACTAATTTCCCGCAACCTGCGCCAGCTCCTGTAAAATAGTTATTGAGTTTGGAACGGTTTGAGCAGTTTTATGCGTCGTAAAGGTGCGACCACGGAAACAAAGCCATGCTCCATTTGTTTCTATGGCAGAGGCTGTGGTACAGCTATGCCTAATCAATGCTAATGGTTCTCACAGTCGAAGTAAAATGATATACATTACTTGCTTGTGATGCGCGCCCCTCAAATGATACACATTTAACAACAGCCTAAGCACACAGGACTTGAAACAACGATACAGATGTAGCCTAACCATGTGCCATTCAATTTATTATCTGAATGGCACTTGTGCACTCCACAGGTCACGTTTATAAGTGAGCGAATGTTAGGAAAAGTGTGCTGGTTGGGAACCACTGCTCTACTGTACTGTATTATACTGTACTGTATTGTGCTCTACTGTCCTCTACTGTTCTCGGTCTTTAACTTGTCATGTTCTCAACTCACTAGGTCTGTGTCTGGATCTTGGGACCAATGTCCTGATATAAATCTTGGCTCCTGGATATTACCTTAGTCTGTGGCTTACAAAGCATGGGCAACCTAATTTGAAAGAAGATAATGCTCTATGATAACTGGCTAATCACTCCCAACCCATAGGAATCCCTACCCAGTTGACTACTTTTAAATGGTGGAAGCCCTCAATGGCAACGTCTATACTAAAATGAGTTATATATATTTTTTAATTTAACTCGGCATGTCAGTTAAGAACAAATTCTTATTTACAATGACGGCCTACCCCGGACAATGCTAGGCCATTGTGCCCCACCCGATCACGTCTGGATGTGATACAGCCTGGATTGGAAACCAGGGACTGTAGTGACGCCTCTTGAGACGCAGTGCCTTAGACCGCTGCACCACTCGGGAGACCCATTCTATCGATCTAGAGTCCTCCATTTATCTCTATGATTGACACTTGACACCGCAACACCTTTTATTTAGCCAAAATAAAGATAGGTAAAGTGGTAAACATCTAGCATCATAATGAATTAGATGTATAAGTCATTCAATAAATCAACAAGTTTCAGATTCATACAATCAACATTGAATATTTTACAGAGAACAATAGATTTGATGTTTCTCCAAATTCATTTGAAAGGTTTTGAAAAGCAGGTATAAATAATTGTTTTAACTATTTATTTAATTTGGTAAGCATTCCTAAAATGAAGGTTAATCAAAATGATCACTACTGTGTATGGTTCAGTCTTTATTGCTACTTTTTTCACTATGTTTTGGTTGTGACAAATTGAGTGGGGAATTCAGATAATTATTTAAATATCAAAACATGCGCCAAATACAACAGGTGACCTTACAGTGAAATGCTTACTTTACAAGCCCTTAACCAACAATGCAGTTTTAAGAAAAATCCCCCCCCCCCCCCAAAAAAAGTTATAAAAGTAACAAATAATTAAAGAGTAGCAGTAAAATAACAATAGCGTGGCTATATACAGGGGGTACCGGTACAGAGTCAATGTGCGGGGGCACCGGTTAGTCGAGGTAATTGAGGTAATATGTACATCTTTCCCTTAAACCTGACTATCCTCCCTGTTCCTGCCGCTGAAAAACATCCACACAGCATGATGCTGCCAGCACGATGATTCACCGTAGGGACAGTGCCAGGTTTCCTCCAGACATGATGCTTGGCTTCAGGACAAAGAGTTCAATCTTGGTTTTAATCAGACCAGATAATCTTGTTTCTCATGGTCTGAGAGTCCTTTAGGTGCCTATTGGCAAACTCCAAGCGGGCTGTCATGTGCCTTTCACTGAGGAGTGGCTTCCGTCTGGCCACTCTACCATAAAGGCCTGATTGGTGTAGTGCTGCAGAGATGGTTGTCCTTCTGGAAGGTTCTGGAGCTCTGTCAGAGTAACAATCTGGTTTTTGTTCACCTCCCTGACCAAGGCCCTTCTAACCCCAATTGCTCAGTTTGGCCGGGCGGCCAGCTCTAGGAAGAGTCTTGGTGGTTCCAAACATCTTCCATTTAAGAATGATGGAGGCCACTGTGTTCTTGGGGACCTTCAATGCTGCAGATCTGTTTTGGTACCCTTCCCCTCGACACAATCCTGTCTCGGCGCTCTAAGGACAATTCCTTCGACCTCATGACTTGTTTTTTTCTCTGACATGCACTGTCAACTGCAGGACTTTATATAGACAGATGTGTGTCTTTCCAAATCATGTCCAATCAATTGAATTTAACACAGGTAGACTCCAATCAAGTTGTAGAAACATTTCAAGGATGATCAATGGAAACAGGATGCACCTGAGCTCATTTTTAAGTCTCATAGCAAAGGGTCTGAATACTTATGTAAATGTGATATTTAAGTGTATTTTTATGCATTTGTAAAAATGTCTAAAAACCTGTTTTTGCTTTGTCATTATGGGGTGTTGTTTGGAGGATATATTGGCATGGGTGTTGTTAGGCCCGAGACAAAATATTCAACAATACCACAACATTGTTGAATACTCGTTTCTGATTGGTCAGAAGGGCATTCTAGAATGGACATTAAAACCAGATAACGGGACAGTTGGAAAAGATATTGGGACTCGGCTCCACCTCATCCCGCTGCGTCGTCCATTATTTCCAAGGTAATATACAGAACGTCAATGTTTATCCCTTACAAATCAGGGCGTGGTTGGACCTACAAACTGTATTGTTGGGGGATTTGAAGGACCACAGTCACAATCACTGTGCTCTTGGGTAAATGTTTTATTTTTGGTGCAATTTCAGCAGAAATGTTGCAGATGGGGAGGTTCAAGTCCCTAATGAGACACCATGGTATAATGGAGGGATGTATTGCAGAAGGAAATGGTAGAATGATGATTTACTGGGAAAGATGGGTTGATCTGTGGCTGTCTGAAGGTTGGAATTAATGAGTGTGGGACTAAATACATGCACAGTATCAATGTTTGAGGTCCTCCAATCAGGGGTGAGGGTGGGAATGTGATTATTGTATGTTTTGTGTTTAGTTATTTCTGTTTTACGCTGTGAGCGGTGTGTGTGCTAGCGCGCTCGCTTCCATGCCCGCCCATGCATCAGCCGGGGATTGGTCCTTCCCACCCTTGGAAAATTCCTTTGGGCTGGGGGCAGGTGGGGGAAAGCACACCCAATGATCAGAGCACCCACTGATGGATCGGCCATTCATATTGTCATTGTATTGGTGTTGTTTTAAAAATGTATTTAAAGTACCAGTCCAAGGTTTGGACACACTTATTCATTCAATTGTTTTTCTTTATTTTGACTGTTTTCTTCATTTTAGAATAAAAGTGAAGACACATTTCAAAAGTATGACATTACACATATGGAATCATGTAGTAACCAAAAAAGTGTTAAACAAATCAAAATAAAAGTTATATTTGAGATTCTTCAAAGTAGCCACCCTTTGCCTTGATGACAACTTTACACACTCTTGGCATTCTCTTAACCAGCTTCATCTGGAATGCTTTTCCAACAGTCTTGAAGGAGTTCCCACATATGCTAAGCACTTGTTGGCTGCTTTTCCTTCACTCTGCAGTCCAACTCATCCTAAACCATCTCAATTGAGTTGAGGTCGGGTGATTGTGGAGGCCAGGTCATCTGATGCAGCACTACATCACCCTTCTTCTTGGTCAAATAGCCCTTACACAGCCTGGAGGTGTGTTGGGTCATTGTCCTGTTGAAAAACAAATGATAGTTCCACTAAGCACAAACCAGATGGGATGGTGTATTGCTAAAGAATGCAGTGGTAGCCATGCTGGTTAAGTGTGCCTTGAATTCTAAATAAATCACAGACAGTGTCACCAGCAAAGCACCCCCACACCATCACACCTCCTCTTCCATGCTTCACGGTGGGAACCACACATGCGGCGATCATCCATTCACCTAAACTGATTTTCACAAAGACATGGCGGTTGGAACCAAAAATCTCAAATTTGGACTCATCAGACCAAAGGACAAATTTCCACCGGTCTAATGTCCATTGCTCGTGTTTCTTGGCCCAAGCATATCTCTTCTTATTATTGGTGTCCTTAAGTAGTGGTTTCTTTTCAGCAATTCGACCATGAAGTCTCCTCTGAACAGTTGATGTTGAGATGTGTCTGTTACTTGAACTCTGTGAAGTATTTATTTGGGCTGCAATTTCTGAGGCTGGTAACTAATGAACTTAACTCTGGGTCTTCTTTTCCAGTGGCGGTCCTCATGAGAGCCAGTTTCGTCATAGCGCTTGATGGTTTTAGTGACTGCACTTGAAGAAACGTTCAAAGTTCTTGAAATGTTCTGCATTGACTAACCTTCATGTCTTAAAGTAATGATGGACTGTCATTTCTCTTTGCTTATTTGAGCTATTCTTGCCATAAGATTGACTTGGTCTTTTACTAAATAGGGCTATCTTCTGTATACCACCCCTACCTTGTCACAACACAACTGATTGGCTCAAAAGCATTAAGAAGGAAAGAAATTCCACAAATTTACTTTTAACAAGGCACACCTGTTAATTGAAATGCATTCCAGGTGACTACCTCATGAAGCTGGTTGAGAGAATGCCAAGAGTGTGCAAAGCTGTCATCAAGGCAAAGGGTGGCTACTTTGAAGATTCTCAAATATAACATATATTTTGATTTGTTTAACACTTTGTTTAACAGTTTTGATGTCTTCACTATTATTCTACAATGTAGAAAATAGTCAAAATTAAGAAAAACCTGTGAATGAGTAGGTGTGTCCAAACGTTTGACTGGTACTGTATGTATATATATATATAAATGTAACCTCTTGCAAGACATGCCTCAAAATATGTTAATGAGCCAGAAACAACAATACCATGCACCCACTAGTGGTCAAATGTTTTTGGTGCTCCAAAAATACAGTAGGGTACTGTATTCTGTGGGGTGGATTTACAGTGCCATTTGAAATACAATACTACCATTTTCTCTGTAGTAATGGTGCAAACATAACAGTCCGTTTATTCACTGTGGCACCCAGAGGCTGGAGTATAGCGAAAGCCTAATCATTACAACAATTATTATCTGGGTGATATTTTTCATCTTAATGAATTTTTTTAACAGTCTGAGCTTCATGCACCTCACCTGAAATTGAAAATGTGAATCTATTGTAGGCCTAAGCTATTCATGTAATATTCGTTTTTACTGTAATAACAATAATAATAAGTATTTTTCAGCATTGTACCCATCATGCAGTGCAATCTACAGCATTAAGTCTATAAAACATATTCTGGGTTTTTTACTGTGCATCTTAAAGTGTTTTACTGTTGAAATTACAGAAAAGTCTTATAATGTACAGATGAAGAATCCTGCAATGCAGGGCATTTTCAACTTGTAGTTTATTTGAGGTTTACAAAGGCTTCTGAAGTTTGTAATTTCCACTTAGACATTTTTTACTTGATTTTCCCCCATGAAAAATATATCAACCCCTCCATTAATTATAATCCACATATTAATTCACATTTCCTGTTTCTGCAGGATTATTTTCCTGATGTAGCAAACTGTCTCAATGAGAACTTGTTCTCAATTAGCTTATCTGGTTAAATAAAGTTGAAAAAAAAAAAAAAAAAAATCTGTATGTACTAATACGCGGGCAGTGCGCACTAGCAATATCTATGTTTACATTTACATTCTGCAATCGATTTACGTATTAATCACATTCAGGGAGTCAAGGCAACTATCAACTCCAGTAAATTCCAGAACCGAGTGTCACGTTCGTCTTTTGGATGAAGAGAGGACCAAGGCGCAGCGTGATAACAATACATCTTCTATTTATTATAAGGAAGACGAAGAACACTTAAACAAACTATACAAAAACAACAAACGAACGTGAAGCTATAATTACAATAAGTGCAGACACAGGCAACTTATATATAGACAATCACCCACGAACTACCTAATGAATATGGCTGCCTAAATATGGTTCCCAATCAGAGACAACGATAGACAGCTGTCTCTAATTGAGAACCAATCTAGGCAACCATAGACATACATACACCTAGACTAGACACTTTAACCAACTAAACCACAGCACCCATAAACATACAAAAACCCCTAGACAATACAAAACACATACATCCCCCATGTCACACCCTGACCTAACTAAAATAATAAAGAAAACAAAGATAACTAAGGCCAGGGCGTGACACCGATCACAATTTCAATTCATGACTTTGTGAGATCTACGGACAATTTTTGAAACCAAGAACTGAATTCCAACTCATTCTACGAATTGTCTGGAATTGAACAAGTTAAACATGCTACTAATGAGGTCCTATTTTTCTCCCAAGGGAGTCCTAAACCCTTTAGTTATATCACTCTGATCTCAGTATTATTCTCTGTGTCTACTGTGACACCTTGGTGCGTACTAATTAGTGCACTATTGTGATGCTGTTGAACGCCTAGTGCATTATTAGCTCTAACAATGGCCATTCAACACCGGCAAAATACCTGTCTTGTCGTCTCCGTGGGGAGTTTTGTCTTGTTTAAGCCATAATTCATTTTTCTTTTCATCTCCGAGGAGGAGATGGGGAGGAGAATGCTGCTTCAGGAAGCCTGTAATTGTGCCTGCTATCAAACTGCAGTCATTTTCACCACAGGCTTTTCTCAAAGGACGGCCCATACTGATTCCACTGAGGAAAACTCCTCTTGTACTGCCTTAGAAAGACTAAACATATATCAGTATACAGTGAGTTTATACTGTTTACTGTGTATACTGGATAGTATACAGCAAGGATTCTGTAAGTAATTGGTCACAGTGTTTACATTAAAGCGTTGTAGTTTTACTGTATCAAAGTACATTAAGATCTTTCCTTAGAACATTTTCTGACAAGGACGCAGACAGGCTTAGGCGGTGGTGCGTTATATCTTTACTAATTAGACGTGCTTAGATCCTGGCTGGTGCTCTTGGTCGGGTTGGACAGCCCAGCCCTGGTGCCTGCTGGCCTGTCACAGAAATATGACAGCGTCTGTGCAATGTGACAAACCGGCAACTATAGCCTACAGCGCTCTGTCTCAACAGGAGCAGGCTGGGGAGGTCCCCAGGGGTCTGTCCTGTCTTTCTGTCTTTTCCTCCCTCTCTCCCTCCTCCCTCGTGTCCCTCCGTTTTCTTTGTATGAGTCGGCCCTCCTTCACACATGCGCCTCATGTCCGAATACACACAGGCAGACACAAAGGCAGGCAGGCGTACAGGCTGGCAGGCAGGCGTACAGGCTGGCAGGCAGGCGTACAGGCTGGCAGGCAGGCATGCAGGCGTAGAGGCTGGCATTCAGGCAGGCAGGCGTGCAGGCTGGCAGGCAGGCATGCAGGCGTACAGGCTGGCAGGCAGGCAGGCATGCAGGCAGGCACGCTCCCCAACATTTTTCAGTTGGGCTCTTCAGTTATCCCTGGTTGCAAACCGTCTGTCTCTGTCTCTGTGTCAGTCTCAGGCCTGGTCTGATGCTTGGCCGAGGCTTTCACGCACGCACGCACACACAAACACACACAAACACACAAACACTCCTGCATACCGCAGGAGGTTGGTGGCACCTTAATTGGGGAGAACAGGCTCATGGTTATGGCTGGAGCGGAATCAGTGGAATGGTATCAAATACATTAGACACATGGTTTCCAGGTGTTAGATGCCATTCTGTTCGCACCGTTCCGTAAATTATTTTAAGCCGTCCTCCCCTCAGCAGCCTCCTGTGATGCACACACTCTTATGCACACGTACACACCCCCCCACACACACACACATGGGTTGGCTGTACAGTGCACTATTTCAATTTCAAGGGATTGTGTGTGCATTCAAAACTGCGGTGCAGTTGCTCCATCAAGCCCAAAAGAAGGAGGGTATTCTATTAGATTGGAGCCGGCTGGAGAGGGAAGTGAAGGAGGGAGGGAGCTAGAGGAGGAGATAGGCAGAGAGTTGCAGTGCTTCATTTCAACTGTTCTGCACTGTGGCTTTTCAATTTGATTAAGAGGCTCCATTTCATACAGGCTGGATGCTGTGTACCATTCAGAATGAAAATTGAAGCGTTCGCCGGGACAGACAACTACCCCATGTCTCCTTCTGAAGGAGGATCAGCGGACAAAGGAAACCACGGCTTGTTGTGCCCTTCACGTCCCAAATAGCACCCTATTCCCTATATACTGCACTACTTTTGACCAGGGCCCATAGGGCACTATATAGGGTAATGCACTATTTGGGACGCACACTTTTTGTCGGGGTGGGAAACAGGAGAGAGCACCCTTTGCATGGTAAAGAGCTGGGTGTGGTTTCTGGTCAAGAGTAGTCCACTATTTAGGCAATAGAGTGACATTTGGGACACACAATTCTTCAGCTGTGGAAAACGGGAGAGAGCACTCTCTGCATGGCAAAGAGTATGACATGCATCATACTTTTGATTTCTTCTATGGAAGTCAAATACAATTAACTGAAATGCATGGAAATTCACCGAAATGAAACGCATCACAATAGAGGAACAGTAGTTCAAATGTCAAAATGGAATAGATTATGTGTTGTGAGTTGGGAGGATGGTACAGAATGAGCTCTTTTGGGATATCCATGTGAGATTTGCCTGTAGAAAAAGGTTATGTGTTACTGTACTTCCATCTTACCTTCTTGTATTTCTCTTGAGCCATCTCCTATACGGTATGGACACCCCCATCTAGGAGTTAGTTAGTCAGTCAGTGGTCAGTGGTATATTTTCAGCCACCAAGAGAGCCTGCAGCATAATGGTCAGAAATGGTGACCGAAGCCAAGGGGAGAAGCGTATTCCTCCATTTCTCTCAATCTCCTTCCATCAATACTGTTCAGTATGTTATTGGAATAACCTGTCATGGCTCCTTTCTGTTTACCTCCTTGGTCTGATACGGCAGTCCTATCCATTTGCTTTGATCGATTGTCATTTAATCACTTAACAAAGCAAACTTTGTCTTTGTGTTTTATTTTCAGCCTCAGAAGGGTCATTTTATTGGGGAAATGAATCATGACAAATCGGCGTCGCTAGGGAACTGTAATTGTCCCACCTTTTCTAGGTGAAAAGGGAGGTGCTAGTATATATAATGAAGTTTGAGGTCTTCCAATTCCCTTCAAGCAACCTTATGGTAGGAATGTGCCACTATCTGAGATACGTTTCAAAAAGGGGTCTTAATGACGCAATGATAAAACTATTTAATACAGTAAAGGGGATTAGAACACCCTGTCCCCCTCTAATCCTTAACCTTTAGTCTGGTCTGTGTCAGGCGATAGTGTCACTGGGCTTGTCACGGTTGTGTGTAGAGACGGACCAAGGCGCAGCGTGCTCTGAGTTCCACATCTTAATTTTTTTGTGAAACTTACAAAACAAAAGGAAACAAACAACGAACCCGTAACATAAGAGGTGCTACATGCACTAACTCAAAAACAAGATCCCACAAAACACAGTGGGGAAATAGCTGCCTAAATATGATCCCCAGTCAGAGACAACGATAAACAGCTGCCTCTGATTGGGAACCATACCAGGCCAACATAGACATACAATAACCTAGATAACCCACCCTAGTCACACCCCGACCTAACCAACATAGAGAATAAAAGGCTCTCTATGGTCAGGGCATGACAGGGCTGGACTTAGTACATTTCCATTATGGGCAATCAGACTTTATTTCCAAACACATCTAGAGGCATTAGGGAGCTCACTCAAGCCAAATAAAAGGCAGTATTGTCAAACACCCCCGTTATTTTGGGGAAATGCACTGTTCCATGTGAAGTCAAGTTTTACAAGCCATTATGATAAACTGAGTGAACTGCCTGAAGAGCTGTGGAGATGCCACTGGAATGCACGCCAGTGTAGTACTGTACTAGCTAGCATTGTACACTACCGTGAAAATGTTGGGTCACTTAGAAAAGCACATTTTTTGGTCCATTAAAATAACATAACATTTATCAGAAATACAGTGTAGACATTGTTAATGTTGTAAATGACTATTGTAGCTGGAAATGTCAGATTTTCTTATGGAATATCTACATAGCCGTACAGAGGCCCATTATCGGCAACCATCACTCCTGTGCCATATCTCAGACTGGCCAATAAAAAGAAAAGATGGGCAAAAGAACACAGACACTGGACAGAGATATGGCTTTTTCTTTGCAACTCTGCCTAGAAGGCCAGCATCCCGGAGTTGCCTCTTCACTGTTGACGTTGAGACTGGTGTTTTGCAGGTACTATTTAATGAAGCTGCCAGTTGAGGACTTGTGAGGCGTCTGTTTCTCAAACTAGAAACTCTAATGTACTTGTCCTCTTGCTCAGTTGCGCACCGGGGCCTCCCACTCCTCTTTCTATTCTGGTTAGAGCCAGTTTGCACTGTTCATTTCTCAGAACAAGAATAGACTGACGAGTTTCAGAAGAAGGTCTTTGTTTCTGGCCAGTTTGAGCCTGTTATCGAACCCACAAATGCTGATGCTCCAGATAATCAACTAGTCTAAAGAAGGACAGTTTTATTGCTTCTTTAATTAGCACGACAGTTTTCAGCTGTGCTAAAATAATTGCAAAAGGGTTTTCTAATGATCAATTAGCCTTTTAAAATGATAAACTTGGATTAGCTAACACAACGGGCCATTGGAACACAGGAGTGATGGTTCCTGATAATGGAACCAATTATCAGGAACCATCACTCCTGTGTTCCAATGGCCCGTTGTGTACGCCTATGTAGATATTCCATAAAAAATCTGCCGTTTCCAGCTACAGTAGTCATTTACAACATTAACAATGTCTACACTGTATTTCTGATCAATTTGATGTTATTTTAATGGACAAAAAATGAGCCTTTCTTTCAAAAACAAGGACATTTCTAAGTGACCCCAAACTTTTGAACGGGAGTGTACGTATACTGTACATTTTTCTGCACTTCCTCTGCTTTCTCACCCCATTTAACTCTTGCTTCTCCTTGAACCAGTGATGCAATGCAATCACACTCTGGTTCAAAGATAGCACCGAAAGGTCTGAGCAGGAAGCCTCTTCAATTTAGATGCTGTTTTTGACAAACAGATGACGAAGACACGTCTTTGGCTGAAGAATGTCCTTGATTTCCCTTTGTCTGATTAAAGAAAAGCAACTCAGTCACGCAGTCTTTTGGACAACCCGTCTCTGCAGGAAAAAGTGTTTCTTTATCAGGAAACAAGGTCACGCAGCACATAAATCTTTCATACTGAAATTTGTGCCGCACAAAGATGAAACGTTCTGCACTTTGTAGGGTCCACTATTAGTTATATGGCTTTATTTATGCATCCATCTTCATTCACTGTGTGTTTTTGCTCTGTTGATCTGGATGCATTATTTGTGAGGGACAGCTGATGTGTGCCATGTACAGCAGAACAATAACACAGATATTGTCATCCCTTAGCATTGATTTAGTGCAGAGCAGTGTTTCTAGTTTGTGCTTCTGACTCCGGCCCATGGGGTATTGCTCAAATTGAAGTTATAAAGAAAAGGTGGTCCTCAAAAGAGGACTATACTGTAGTTTCCCATTCTCTGACACCAGACCGATTGGTGAGATATCCCTCCACCCTCAGCCACTGATGCACCGTTGAGTTTGGCTTCTGTTTCTCTAACATCCTCTTGTCTTTTTTTCCGCCAGGCAACCACTGAGCAAAAGAAGCTGAGCCATGCTGGATCCAACCCCTCCCTCTCCGAGAGCAGCGGCCGACTCCCTCAGATAGCCATGAACACCTGCAAGCACAATGGCGGCGTAGTGAGACCACTGGGCAGCCTGGCGTCGTCGCGGCGCAACCTAGCAGAGCTCGACTCCGAAACACAGCCCCTCCAGACGCTGCACAGTTCTGGCCTGGAGGTGGTGGTTTCCAAGGGCAACGGTGAGGACCCCGGCAAGGCGTCCAACGAGAGCCTGGTCAGGGACGGGAACGGTGCTCCTGTGAAGAAGAATAAAGACATCGGCTATAGGCTCGGCCACCGGAGGGCGCTCTTTGAGAAGCGAAAGAGACTCAGTGACTACGCACTCATCTTCGGGATGTTTGGAATTGTCGTCATGGTGACGGAGACGGAACTGTCCTGGGGAGTTTACGGCAAGGTAATTAGTGTGGGTGGTCTTTTTGTTTGTTGCCTACCTCCAATACTCTTGGGTCGTTCCACATATAGTGTACGTTTTGCGTCCCTTAGATATTTTAAGTATACTGAACAAAAATATAAACGCAACATTACACAATTTCAACGATTTTACTGAGTTACAGTTCATATTAGATAATCAGTCAATTGAAATACATTCATTAGGCCCTAATCTATGGATTTCACATGACTGGGCAGGGGCAAAGCCAATCAGAATTAGTTTTTCCCCACAAAAGGGCTTTATTACAGACAGAAATACTCCTCCGTTTCATCAGCTGTCCGGATGGCTGGTCTCAGACGATCCCACAGATGATGCAGCTGTATGTGGAGGGCCTGGGCTGGCGTAGTTGCACGTGGTCTGCAGTTGTGAACATACAGTGCCTTCGGGAAAGTATTCAGACCCCTTGACTTTTTCCACATTTTGTTACGTTGCAGACTTATTCGAAAATTGATTAAATTGTTTTTTTCCCCTCATCCATCTACACACAATAAGGTATTTCTGTTCTGTTTTTTATATTTAATACATTTGCAAAAATATCAAAAAAACTGTTTCGCTTTGCCATTATGGGGTATTGTCTGTAGATTGCTGAGGAATTTATTTTATTAAATTCTTTTTTGGAATAAGGCTGTTACGTAAAATTTTGGGAAAAAATCAAGGGGTTTGAATGCTTTCCGAAGGCACTGTATAATAGTCAAATCATAGTGTAAATGCAGATTAGCTTTTTCTACTAATTTTAGCAATTTCTGGTGTTTTGTGGTGGAAAACTGGGTGTGTCGAGCATAACATAACATGCCAACCTGTTACCCAATAGATAGATAGGATAGGCTATAAATATTTAAACAAAACATTTTTTGGGGTGAAGCTTGCATTTAATTGCCCCTCCCTGTTATACACAACAAGCTTCCATTCCCCCTGTCACAAGCGGATTCATGGCTGATTTAAGATGAAAACATCAACCCTGTTGATCAACCCTGTTATTTCATTTGGCACTTCTTTCGCTCGTTGTATTTTTTATTCAACGTCTTGAGATGGTAAAAACATAAATTGCTCTTTGTCAGAATGTTAAAATTAGGTGACTTTTCTTTTCCTTTTCTTTTTTTAACTTCACTACCCAAAACATACTCTATCGGTGGAACGACCCTCCTATGTTATGTGTAGATATGTAGTAATGTTAAACATGGTGAACACACAGTCAATTTCATAAAGATATATCTGTATTAAAGTAACAAAAACCTGCCTCAACATTATATTTGTGAGGATGGCCTTTTTGAAAAGTTTGATTTCCTATTGGAATAGACAACTGCTGCAGTATCAGAGGACAGAGCTTGGCCAAAGGACTGTTTTCACTAGGCTGCTGATGGTATTCTGAGAATCTCTTTGAAGACAACAGTCGAACAAGATGCTGCACAATCAAGCAATGGAGCGAGCTACTTCAAAGTGTCTGACCCCTGCAAACAATAATGAGTTGTTAGGACGTCCTCAGGTTTTTCTCTAGTTCCCGGTTGGTCCCGTGGACGTCCCCCAGGATGTTTTTAGGAAATTATTGGGACATTGTGTCCCCACAGAACGTTCCCTTAGGACCATCACACAATGTCCTAAGATCTAGTCAAATGAAAGCCCTGATAACCTCCTAAAAAGGTCCTGACATGGTCCTCAGTGACGTCCTGAAAACATACAGGGAACTAAACAAAGGTCCCCCAGAGAACGTTACCTTTGGGACCATCACTCGATGTGATAACAAGATAATGTAGCGGCAAAACCGTATACGGACCTAATGGGAAGGTCCTCGAATGTCCTCAGGACATCCTGTATTTTCTGGGACATTATCTCTGACCAGCGCATGGGAGTGTCAGAACAACCCAACATGGGGGCAGGCTGCTGTAATTTCACAGTCGCATCGGCCTGGTCGTGACTCCCAGACCTAACATTCACTCTATCAACCAATCAATTTGGATTTGGGCAGTGCTTTCTGTCTAGACATTTTTTCACAGTGCACTTGGGGAGAAGTTCGGCCCCAATGTTTACAAGGCTGCACTGTTGGCTAGCGTCACCACATAGTCAATGCTACGAGCCAGCATTGATTGCCCTAAGTAATAGCTGGAACGGCTACTCTATTTTTTTTTTTTACAACTGCATGAGGTAAAGATACAGCACCAATGTTTTGGTCAAGTCCAGCCAAATCCATAAATGTATTTGAATTTAATTGATGAATCCAATACTGCCTATAGGTGTTTATAAGGTTTCTACCCTGCAAACGAAAATAAGTTGTTAGGACGTCCCCAGAACTTCACGAAATGGTCGCCTGGAGGTTTTGTCTAGTTCCCGGTTAGTCCCGGGGACGTCACCTGATGGTTGCAAAGAAAGACCCTTTACTCAGTATTTTGTTGAAGCACCCTTGGCAGTGATTAAAGCATAGAGTTTTCTTGGGTACGATGCTACAAGCTTGGCACACCTGTATTTGGGGAGTTTCTCCCATTCTTCTCTGTAGATGCTCTCAAAAAATTAAGTTATACATAGGGAACGGGCACCCTAGCTTCATTAGAAATCACCCCTTGTTACTGTTGCCAATCCCATCAAGGACCTGATTGGTGAACCACTGATCCATTCACAGCTCTTTGTCTTATTTATACAGTAATTATTAGTCAACATGTCCTCATCTGGAATTTAAACTCACAATCTCTTGGTTCTCAGCTGCTTTTTTGGTCCTATGGCTACCACGCTGTAACAGCATGAAGCGAACCCGTGCACATGCGCAGATATTTTGTGGGACCGTGTGTGACTGTGTGAGAGCAAAATCTTGCATCTCGCTCATCTCAATATCTGCGGCGCTGCTCGTAGCAACGTCATTTCGGCTGAGTCTACCTTTAAGTAAAAGTATTATATTTATCATAGTGATAAAAGTACCCACCTAATTATTTTTATACTTGTAAAATGAAAGTACTAAAAAGGTCCTGACATGGTCCTCAGTGACGTCCTGATAAATTAAATGGAACTACACAAAGGTCCACCAGAGAACGTTCCCTTGGGACAATCATGTGACGTCCTCATGACCATCATGAAACGTCCCCTTGTGATCATTGAATGTCCCATGGATAACGTCCTCTCAGAGCCAAATAGGAACCTTTTCGTAACGTTCCCTAATGGACATCAAAATACCTCATTATTACGTTATACTGCGACCAAACCCAGACCTGTACTGAACGTCCTCTTATGGTCCCTAGGTTAACGTCATGTTTTAATGTTCCTAGGACGTTCTCAGAAGGAAAACCTTTAAAGGGACCTAATGGGAATGTCACCTAATTTCCTTAGGACGTCCCCTGTTTGCTGGGTGTTAACCAATTGTTTTAGAAAATGTAGATTCATTTTCGGAGTTGACCTAAGTTCAAATTGAACTGACCCCATCCCTGAGTGACACGGCACTCCTCCCACATAAGACGGGCTACAATACGAATGAGCCATTTTCTATCTTGCATGTCACATCACATGGACATCAAGGTTTTCCGAGCCCTTAAGGAGGGTTAATGCGTTAAAGGGAGTGAGCTTTGAGACTGAAAAATCCTTGAACTTCTGGCAGGTGGATTAATTGGTTTACTCAATGTTATTTCACTGGGGACTTCTCAAAACAATTTCAGACATTAGAGTGTCTTGGGAGGTACCAGAGACCTGAGGGGCAAAGCAATTTAGTTGATTGCTAAAAATACATTTGCAAATTTTCTCTCCGCCTACTATGTCTATTGGCTGCATGGCCAGTGTAATGGCTCATATTCTAATGCATGCTTTCTTGACCCCACCCCAAGAGAGCATATCAATATCCATTTATAACAACTTGGACGTCTGCGGGCCTTGACAACCGAGTAATAGGCAGCTTTTACAATCGCTAGTGGCGTTTATGAATGATGATTCCCGTTGTTGTTTTTGCCGCTGTTGTCAGGATCGTGATTACAACCCCACGTCATTACCATAACACGTTTTACTCCCCACCACTATTACAGCTGATTTATCAAATTGCTTTTTACCCACAGAGGGAACTCGAGTAGTGCAGGCCCTCATTCCAAAGATCTATGATTCCTTTGTATACGTTGCAGCTCTAGCATCCAAACGACCAATTCATCACTCGCACCACTCATCTAGGGTCACGTCTTGCTAATGCCAGGATATGCACAACAGAACTGCGCCGTTTCTGCATCTACTATTAAATTGAAAATACCTCTCTCCCCTCTTAGTGGCAGCGTTTATTAATTAGTAGTTAGCATACTGTAGACAGCCACTGTTTCACCTCTACTTTCTGCCACTGTCATGTTTTGAGAGAACACTTTGTGGTGCTCTCTCGTTAGGTTTTAAGCTAATAAAAGGTGGTTTTCACCAGTTTGTTGTTGCCCGCGCTGTCAGTGTTTCTCTCCCCAGCCGCTCTGCTTGTTTTTCTCTCCTACTACAGTCACTCCAAAGAAGTTAAAAGTTGGAAGGATTTATTTGCTCCATCCAACTAGAAATCTGAAATCAACATGCTTTGCACACCATTTTTTACATTTAACTAGGCAAGTCAGTTAAGAACAAATTCTTATTTACAATGACAGCTTAGGGACAGTGGGTTAATTGCCTTGTTCAGGGGCAACTGCCTTGTCAGCTTGGGGATCTGACCTATAAACCTTGTGGTTACTGGCCCAACACTCTAACCACTAGGCTACCTCCTCTAACCACTAGGTTACCTGCTCTAACCACTAGGCTACCTCCTCTAACCACTAGGCTACCTGCCACCCCATTAAGACTGCTTGAGACTGATTGACACAGGTGAAGATTTATTAAGCAGTTTATATTAATGCTTTTAGGTATGACCCAGGTATGACCACTCTTCTGAAAGTCAACGTAGGTTCTACATGAATCATCAATAAAGAACTAAATATATTGTTAATATATTTTCTATATTTATATTTGTCATCAATATTACTGTCTCTAAAATAATATTTTATGTCTTTGTCTCTCACTGCAGGAATCTTCGTACTCATTTGCACTGAAATGCCTTATCAGCCTTTCCACTGTTATATTGCTTGGTCTTATAATAATGTACCATGCCCGGGAAATCCAGGTGAGTCGAAATAATGGAACAATGTTGCAGGATATACCATTTCATAATGCCATCATTTATGTGGTGATGTGGTGATTGCCTGAATTGCTCGAAAATGACATTTCATGGATGCAGTAATGCATGCAGTGTAATTGAGTTTGATTATCTTATTGCATTGATTATGATGCCTATTACTAATAAATCGTAATATTTAAAGTTTTTCGTTTTATTTTTAGGATTCAACAGTTATACAGGTCAGCTTAATTGGGTATATTAGATATTTTACCGTCCTACTTCAGTTGATTTATATTATGATATTTACTAAGACACTAAGACAACAATGCAATGTACTCTCAACAAGGTGCTCTCTGGTACTTATTTTAAGACCATATTTTAAATAAAGAGGGGCATCTATAAAATATTTGATAACATTTTTACGGTCTAAAAATCTGGTATAAAGCTAAGCACTGTGGAACAATGTGTACCTACACTGCAGTAAGAAACTACCTGCTTATATAATTACCTGGTAAATGCATGGTTTTAGCACCGCATCTGTTAAGTGTGACCAACGAAGACTGTCAAATAAAGTATATAAAGACTGTAAAATAAAGCATAACTGAGCTATTTTGTGCTCCTCTGCAGCTGTTCATGGTGGACAATGGGGCGGACGACTGGAGGATAGCCATGACGTACGAGCGCATCTTCTTCATCGTGCTGGAGCTGCTGGTGTGCGCCATCCACCCCATCCCGGGCCATTACCGCTTCACGTGGACGGCGCGGATTGCCTTCACCTACACGCCGTCGACGGCCAACGCCGACGTGGACATCATCCTCTCCATCCCCATGTTCCTCAGGCTCTACCTGATCGGCCGCGTCATGCTGCTGCACAGCAAGCTCTTCACGGACGCCTCGTCGCGCAGCATCGGCGCCCTCAACAAGATCAACTTCAATACGCGCTTCGTCATGAAGACCCTCATGACCATCTGCCCCGGCACCGTGCTGCTTGTCTTCAGCATCTCCTCCTGGATCATTGCCGCCTGGACGGTGCGCGTCTGCGAGAGGTAAACAACAGCTAGGGAGTTCCCTAGAGAGGGAAAACCACTGCCGCACGCCACAGAAACGCACGCCCCACCGCTGTGCACTGTGTGTGTCGGCACTCCCCCATCTCTCTTTCTCCCTCAGTCTCATTTTCTGTTATCGGTGTCCTGTTGTGTTGTTGTGTTCTGTTCGTCCTCACTAGTCATACCTCCCCACACACACACACACAAACACACACTACTGACTGAGTGAGAGAAAAAAAACATGCGTTTCATTAGCTCAGCGATCACTACACGAGTCCCTACTCCTTGTTTTTATGCTATTTTAGCAGCTTTTCCATAATTCATGAGTGTCTAATTGTTTGTTTGCTGAATGGTTTGTTTTGGTAATGCTGAGCAGCCCCAAGGATCCCCGTTCCGTCCAAAACTGCACATCAGGCTTTATCTCAAGGGGGCGGTGGGGATTCTCACAGATTCTCAGAGAAAAGGGAGGAGGCAGTGAAGAGCGTACTTTTTTTTTTCAGACCCCGCGCTTTATGCCGAGAAAATTTGAGGTTTATAATTGATTTGATGTTAAGTTGTTTAGTTTGCAGGGGCTGAGGGAGGTGGGATGGGTTGATGTCAGCTCCCGTAAGGCTCGTTATGAGAAATGGCTGCAAGTCAAAAAGTTAAACAGACAAATCAGTCAACAGGAATGCTCGCTGTCAGTCTGTCATGTTGTCAGTCAGTCTTTCGGTCAGTTGCTCTCCTACGTCTTGCCTGCTTTTTTTATTTTCTCCCTTTCCCTCCCACTTCCTCCCGTACTTCTTCCCTCTGTTAACACCACTAACAAATTCCCCCTGCACCCTCGAGCCATAGGGTCCAGCAGAGAAAACAGTGTTTGACCTTTGGCTCCACCTCCACATGAAAAAGGAAAGCAGTAGGGTGAGGTGCAACTCGCATCCTAGTTCACCAAGTAGTTTGTTGGCACACATTCAAAAGGACACTCTATTCATCATAGTCTACAGGAACGAATAGCGTTTTGCTGAAGTTACTTGCATGACACCATTTTAAAGTGGTACTGTCACAAGAATGGATATACTGGTATTTAAGTCTTAATTTAACAATGAGAGACACATGTGTTGCCAAATACAGTGAAAATCATGAATCGAAAGTATGGATGGCATTGTTGATGGTGTTCTATTTGTCTAGTAATTTCCCAACACTACAAAGGAAAACTATAGAACCACAGAGAAATTTTACCAAGCTCTTTAGTAAATATTTATGGTATCTATGGTACTACGGATATGTATGGTACTTGAGCCCAACATGCGGCTGGAGTCAACACAATAGAGTGGCTAATAGGGTCAGGAGAGATGATATCCCCATCACCACTCCGTGCCAAACTAGTCCGCAGCAGTGCATGTTATATGAGACAGTCCAATTATGGGTTCAATTTGAAAGTAACATGTTTACGTGTGTTTGGGTGTGTATGTGTTTGTCTTGTGTGTGTGTGTGCGCGTGTGTGTGTGTGTGTGTCTATAATGTTATGTTGTACTTTCTATTTCCCCATTATGCTGCTCCATAGGGATACCATGTGAGTTCTCGCTCTCTAGTGGAAAACGTATCATTTTGCACCGAGCTGGCGCCACTGCTGCCCTGAGTGGGGGAGGGGAGGGGGGGGGGGGCGAGGGGCAGCCATCCCCAAAAAACTGCTATCCTTTCCAAACAGAGTATGGCAAAGGAGGACTAGGTATTTCCCTATTAGCTGGCATGAATGTGGCACCTATATATATATAAAAAAATATGTAATCAGAAAAAAACCATCCGGGTTTTTAGTGGCTAGGAGCATAGGGGAAACCTATGATTTGAGCAGCACTTTGAACCAAGCGTCTCTTTCTAAACTGTTTTATGGTAGCAAAAAGGAGGAGGAGGAAGCGGAGGCGGAGGGAATTTGTGATAAAATTGGAGCAGCTCCTTCAAGTCACCTTCACGAGCAAGCCTGAGGGCAATTCTCGTTTTTTATTTTATTCCTCTTCCTTATGCAATTGTTATAGATCCATAATGTGCCCACTCTTTCCAGCATCTACTTCAAAGATTTTGCTGAGGAACAAAAGCTTTTTAGTCCTTTGGGTTCACACACATTACCATTTCATTATGTGTCTCCCCTCACAGAATTGATTAAATGATGTCATAATGGTTAGGTATTCAACAGGCTTTTGTCACTTTTTCCCAGCTGATTCAGTTTGCTCCGGACGTGGCAAAGGAAATTCATCTGAGATAAATATTCACACAAGACATCTGTGCTTATTTGAGGTGAAAATAAACGTCAAGTAATTTGTCTGGTCAAAATCGTTAATGTGGATTTGAGCTTGATTTGGACACATTTTTTAACCAAAGTTCTAACATTTAACCATATTATAATAACCCCATTAACCTGTAAACATTATACGAAAAGCTCTACAGCTAGGATGGGGAATAGTGAGAGTGTTGCTATGCATTCTAGCACAGTTTCAAAAATGGAGTCATGAGGAGATTGTTTTCTTCGAGGCAAAGGCAGTGTCTCCAGTTTGAGGTTTCAAAACATGGATTGAGTGATCACCTGTGGTAAACAATGAAACAGCATGGGGGTCTTCATGTTTACTGCTCTCGATCACATCATTCCAACTCACCCAAAAAAGAGGCGCTTGTTTTCCAAAGTGCTGGGTGTGAGTTAGGAAATTAATCTGATGATGTGCTGTTACATTGGCCACGCTCCTGAGCCAAAGGGCAGAACGATGTGAGATTGGACAAGCACAGAGTCTATCTGCAATACACCTAGACGGGGGGAAGGGTTGACACATGGTGGGTGGAGGGAAGGGGTGGGTGGCGGAGTTGGCAGGAACCGTGACGGTACAGTAGATGGAACCACTGCTGGTCACTGCAGCTCCAGAGCTCCCTACTTTATCTAAGCTCCTCAGTCTTTTGGCTTTCCTATCAAAGTCCCTCCCTTTTACGTCATGATCCTTTATGGATATCCTACTACTGTAACCATCTAACGTGGCATGCTTGCAGTTTTTCCTCATCCTCCCCACTTATTTCTCTTTCCTTATCCATAACCAGCAGGCCTAATCCAGTCAGAACTCAGATACACTTGCATGCCTTGCCTGTCTCCCCTCCAGTCCTATCTTTTCTCTCCAACTCTCACTCCCTCACTCTCTCTCTCTCTCTCTGAAAACGAAACACTCTTCTTCGAGGCTACATGAGACCGTTGTTTCTCATCTCGGTCTTCCTGAGGACCTCTGGCCATCTAACAAGCTTTGGAAAGTCAGGAGACTTTCCCTCGCCACAGATGAACAGGGTTGAGTTACTAGCCGGTTACTGACTGATATTCAGTGTGTGTTGTTGTCACTTGGCCACAAGATACAGTTCACAGCAAGGGTGGAATCCTAACTTGAGAGACGTGTGTGCTTGAACTTGAACTTTCACGGCAACTAAAAAGTTTTGTGTAAATCACGCATTGGTGTTTGGGTAAAAAGTTCACGTTCTGTGTGCTTTTCTCAAGTTTGGATTTGGCTGTTAATGATGTACAGGCCATATCCTGACTTGAGAGATATGTGTGTGAAACTTTGAAATTCCACAAAGATTTCATGAAGGATATGTGGGTCTGTTCAAGTTTGCACGTATGCTGCTCGGGTTTCAGAAATGGCGCTCTTGGATTCATTTTCCTAGCCTTTCATAAACTCTCAAAATGTTCTCATTATGTGGTAATATAACATTTAACTCCACACACACGAACTGAACTGTATGTTGTGTGGAAGATGGTCCAGACTTCTAGACCTTCAAGAAAAGTTATTCTGAGTTGTATTTTGTGTACTATTGGAGTATACCCCCACTCTCTGTATTTATCATGCCATTGATATTCCATGCAGTATTATTACTGACAATGGACAAGCTTGACCTAACAACATTCTGAAACATGGAGGATGTTTATGTTTATCAAAGAGAGCTTTTGTAGTCACTACAGTACTTTTCCATGAGGCTATACAAAAGCTTTCCTCTTCAGGCCAAAATTTGCTGTTTAAAGGAGATATGTTCTGTGTTGTCTTGTGCTATCTGATACTTTTGCTTGGGTTTCTTATTTTTTGTTGCGTTTGCTGTGGTATGGCTTGCTTCGCTTGCGGCGTAATTAGACTTAGTTTCAAATCGATTTTATTACAATTTCGTTTAGTAAATGGCAATGAAAAGAGAGAATTTCTAGAATCCTTGAAATGATTGCTACAATCCTTGTGGAGTGCTTGCTCTGCATTTTGGCTTGATGTGCGAACACAATTAGGATTAAACTCAACTGCAAACTGCAAACCTATCTGTATCTGTTTACTGCCATTGACATCCTCCCCTCTCTTACATTTCAACATACTTGTCCCAAAATAATCTATGCCACTGCTCAAAATCAAGGAGACTCGTTCAAAATCCTTAAATGTGCTATGAATGTTTTTGCTTGATACAGTATGATGATTTACTGTAGAAAAAGGCTGCTGTTTTTACACGGACAAGCTAAGGCATATGACAAGTCACATTTGAATGTTCTATCCCCATGCAGATGCTTATATTAGGAGCAAATTAACCTGTCCAAAATGTTGCCTGCTCTAGGCAGAGGTGGGACCAAGTCATTATTATTTGAGTCACAAGCATGTCTCAAGTGTCAAGGTCCAAGTCTCAAGTCGAGTCACAAGTAGAACGGACGACTCCCGAGTTCAAGTCCAAGTTGTGCATTCTAAGAGCAAGTCAAGTCAGGTCATATGTTTTTTCAAGTCAAGTAAAGAAAATTCTATACAGGCAATGACTTGTTCAACTAAAAATATATTACTTTGTCTTCAACACATTTTGATTATGCAAGAATTAATTTTAACAACAAATTCTAAATGCAAGCTTCATTAGTAAATTATCAATTTCAAGCAATTTTGAAATACCAAAAGATGCTAGTAATTGTTGCGTGATGCCCCATTGTTGGTGAGCTTGCAAACCAAACAGTTCATATTCTGGATCACCAAACTATTTTTGGAGATGCATATTTCTTCTCTCCCTACAATTTGAAGTTTGCGCTGCACCCGATCATATAGCTGTACAGCAAATCAGCAATCTGTTCGCTAGCTTAGTGGTTTTCACACTTTTTGACCTGCGATTCCAAAAAAGGAGTGGTTCAAAGCTTGCAGCCCACGCACACGCACACAGGGTAAACTCGAACGCGAAATCCCTGTGCAAATGTAGCCTGTCATTTCAGCCATAAACGGTGATGCGTTTTCAAAAAGCAAGATACAGAAATAAACAGTGTTTTACATCTGCATTTTGAGCTGAAAGTCTTTAATGTTAGCAGTTAATATCAATTCGGGATATCATGTCACATTGTCACTTCTCTGAAGTCCAGAGCAAGTAGGATCATATGGCCTACCTGCAATGATGTTTATAAACCATGGATTGCTGATGCTATGTATTGGCCATCGAGAGGCTTTGAAAACACAGGTCGGCCATATTGGCACTCCCCAGTAAAAGCATTCCTCCATAGAAATGAATGAAATGTTTCAAGGACAAAATTACAAACCCCAAAAAATGTTGTGGTGGGGACAGTAACATTAGTAATAAAAAAAGTATACTTTTTTATATTACATTTATATTTTTAGCTCACATAATTTAATTTAAAAGTATGTATTAAAGTGTCTGTAATATAACACGTGGCGCAAAAATGCTGCTTGCTGATCCATATACAGTATTGTGTCCACAATTGCCGGTTAAACCCGTTTTTGTCAATTTCAGGTTTAATCAGACTTGCATGCAGCATGCCATACAAGCAACAAATAATGCTTTATTTGGCATTATCATTGTCTACTGTGTAATGTTGTCTTTATACTGTATGTAACAGTTACAATTCCTTCCAACCAATCTTATTGGTAAATGTATATATGTTACATTTTATTACTGCATAGAACTGACAACAGGATTTTGGGAAGTTTTGAATACTCATGACTGAGAGAGGCCTTGTTCATGAAATCCCTCCAATAGCTTAAAGGACGCATTGTCAGTTATTGCTACTGTATATCCCCGGGACAAACCATCTGTCTCTTGCATGAGCTCATCCAAACATGGTGAGAGAGGGAGATAAAGAAAGCTGGGGGAGATGGCCAGGGTTAAAAGACCAGATGACACAAAGAGGAAAAAGCGGCCCACGGCCATATCACTGCATCCATTTTTAACCCATTCCCATCAGGGATGGGTTGTGTACTTCCAACCTGGACTTAGGGGTAGATGTAAACCTAAATCTGTCTCCCTCCATTTAGTATGATATGTTACGTATGGTATGTATTCATTTATGGATGTCCATCATCCATTTCATGAGATGTTATGAAACACAATTCGTATGATATGTTACGAATTGCAATTAGTACAATATGTTACGGATTTGCAATACGTATGATATGTTACAAATTCCTATTTGTTGTGGCTAATGTTAGTTATGTGGCTAAGTGGCTAATGCTAGCTAGGTGGATAACGTTAGCTAGGCTAGGGGTAGGGTGAAGGTTAAGGTTAGGGTTAGCTAACATGATAAGTAGTTGCAAAGTAGCTCAAAAGTGGTAAGTAGTTGCAATGTTGCTAATTAGCTAAAATGCTTAAGTGGTCTCTGAAGAGATTTGAACACATAACCTTTGGGTTGCTAGACATTCACGTTTTATGCCCCCATCAACCCTCCTTTTGTTTTTGCCTTAAAGGCATACTTCAGGATTTTGGCAATGAAGCCCTTTATCTACTTCTATTTTTATGTCTCTGCGTCCAGTATGAAGGAAGTTAGAGGTAGTTTCCTAGCAAATTCTAACTAGCGTTAGCACAATGACTGGAAGTCTATGGTATCTACTAGCTTGCTAGCAGGTACCCATAGACTTCCATTCATTGCGCTAACGCTAGTTAGTAATTGTGCTAACACTAGTTAGCAACTTCCTCAAACTGTGCACAGAGGCAAAATGGTATCCACTGGTTCATTTGACTGTGGAAATAGATAAAGGGCTTCATTGCCAAAATTCTGAGGTATGTAACCATACCAAATGTAACTTACTGTATATTGTACTATTTTGAGTGTCCCGGATTTACATTTGTTATGTTACATCTAGTCTATGAGACCAGGCTGGTACTTCAACACCACCCAGGACAGTGATGTTGTTTATGACAATTACATTCTTCAATAGTCTCTTTTGTGTTGGCTGATGCGGTAGATATATGGTGATGTCACAGGTTAGGTTGTTTTCAACAGTGTGAATCAAGTAGTATTCCCGTATTCACATGTTCTAAAGCCCTTTTTGGAAGGTGTATTTCTATCTAGTTTTCTCAGCTGTGTGCACTTGCAAATAGAGTCGCTGACGAAGTGAGGAAATGCAGAGTTTTTTGATGGAGTGATCATACAAACAATGAAAAGTCTATAACACAAGGATGTTTTGAAAGCCTACTTCTATGGGATATTTTGCAAGGGTGGGAGACATTTTAGTTCAGACAATTCCAATTGTCTCGCACTAGGTCGAAAGTGGTGCCAGCTCTTCTCCATGCAATGCCAACACTACACAGTATATTGAGAGCTTCAAAATGCCATCGATTGGTTCTGCGTCCGTAGCTTCTAGTGCCTATATCACTGTAGTCTATGGACATTTGTCTATTTGTGTCCTTTTCAAGATTCATAGATTTTTGTGAAAACCTACCTACAGTTTTGTACGCAAAAAAAATTATGTAATTACACACCCAACGTAGTCCAGCCTTAAATGTAGAGATTCACAATAAAACGTATTCTTAAAGCAAATATATCCCGATACAGAGAAACATACACTGTGCAATGTTATACCATTACGGAAATTGAGAACCCTCTAGCAACCTCTAGCATTGTGTAATGCTCTAATCGCTTTCACCAGCCTGGAATAATTTGGACACTACGGCATTTAAAGTACTCCTCCTACAAAGGCGTCACTGGTGCCGTCAAGAGCATCCATGCAATTTGAGACAGTTCCAGTGTGCAAACGACATATCTACCCAACCCTGATGAACCGAGCTGATTGAGTGGAACTCATGATTCACTAAACAATTAACACGACGTAGAAGCAAATGACTCTTAAGGACATATTTCACCTCTGCTTTACTACTTAACTTCACATTAATCAGAGGGTAAAATAGGAATCCGTGTATTATGTTGACGGACGACTTCCATCAGGTTCTGTCACATAATTTGTGACCTGGAATGACTCATGTCTCTGCCCGTTTTAAATCGTAGATTGTCTAAAATGAGCAAATTAGTCACTATTGTGGTCCCCTCCTTGCTCTAAGCCTTGTCAGGAGGTATGCTATTGAAGGCGAAGAGTCCAGGTGAAAGAGACAGGGACGTCAAAAACATTGAGCTTCTTAATGCGTTTTTACTCCTGCTTACAGATAAAACACTGTCAAAGTAAATATTCAACCCCCATCCACTAGACAATATTGCGATATTTGTCAAGGATGGTTTTCATTTTTAAATAGATCTCAGATTTTGTTGTCGCTCTCTTTGCTCTCAATATACTGGCTTTTCAGCATGCAGGATGCGGACATCTTTTTAACGCCTGCATGGTATTGTATCGACTTGCTTTTTTGCATGCCATACGGTAGCTTGAACCCACACTATTCACTCTGAGGAAAAAAGGATCATGTTGTTTTTCCTGACATTGAGCATGAAACCAGAGTTGAGTTAAGCAGATAAGAGTTTAGCAGCTGCTGAAGGCATGCTTAGTTGGTTAATGAAAGTGAACTGTCTAAGAGGAGATTTTTTAAGAAGCCTTTCTTTTGAGGAAACTTTGAGGTCCAACATAGTTTATCTGCCCCAGCTGTTCCAAACTCTATTTCTGCCTTGAATAGGTGGAATTGTTCCGGCCATTTGAATTCCACATGCTGGGTCACAACTGCATAATCGAGGCATTAGCATATTCATAATTGGTATAACAAAGGTCCCTTTCGGATAAAATCTCTGCGAGCAGAAAACATCATCCTCTATATCAGGGGCGGACTCAGACCAGAAGTCATCTCTGGCATTTCAAAACATTGGCGCTTTTTTCCCCTTAAGGCCCCCACTATGGCCCATTTATTTCCTTGATGCCTCCACACTGGCCCATTGTATTCCTTGAGGCTCCCATTATTCGCCAGATAATTCTTATTTTGCACAAAAAAAGTTGCAGGTCCAATACATAAAAAATGGACCAGCCCATTTGGCATTTGCTCTATATCCTTAATAGTCACCCTGTGTACTTTTGAGTGTTGTTAGTAATCCAATTGAACAATGAGCCTCAATATTTTGACTCCTCCTAGACAGCTCCTTAGCCAATCAGGGAAATGTTATGTAAAGAAAGGGAGGGTTGGGCTGGACATGCATATGTTGGGACTTTTCCCCACAATGCAAGGGGATGGGAATGTCTTTATGAATGTTCAATCAATTATATATTTACTGTGTTTTTGGGAGCATTTGGCTATCGCATGGTTGTCTGCCAAGTGACGTAGTTTGAAGGGATGATGTTCATAACCAAACCTTTGTTGGGGTAGTTAAAACTCTTCACATTAGAGATCCAAAGTATTTTTTTCCCTATCATGTTGGAAGAAACGAGAATTGACTCTCCAAAATTATGTCGATGGTCAATATTTTGGTGCATTGATTTTGTATTTGTTGGAGATGAGTGCTGATCAAAATGGTTATAGTATTTTAGAATGCCAGTGGTTAGTTTGTATTAAAATCCTGTAAAACTTAAAGCTAATTGCCTGCGGTTCTCATAATGCTTAAATGCATAGCTGCATAACTTACTGTATGTTACTTCCTCATTCCAATCATCTTGTAATTTCAGGTGTACGTCTGGATTTATGTCCATTTTTAAATGCTTCTCAATTGAAATCATCTATCTTCTCATGTTGATTGATAGACACTGATACATATAGTATATGTTCAGTGTTTTGCTGTGGAGAATTCTCAAACCACCATCACCATAATTTGGCTACTCATTGAATGATTGAATGTTGAACTTAATTTACCACAGAGCATTGACAAAAAAACTATGGTAGATTGGAATGCAATGGCACAACTTCATAACGTTTGACCATTTTGTTTCCAACATGGATTGGGTGCCTTTTAGATGTTTAGTGCAGGCATGATGAAAGGTGAAACACTTTGCACATATTTTATAGCTTCTTTAACAGCAACCACCTCTGTTAGTTCATGGCCTCTCCAGCATGCTCAGGTTCCCTTTACAGTATTGGGTGTCACTGATGGGTATCTTCCTCTGTTTCTCTCTTCCTTACTTTAGGTATCATGACACACAGGAAGTGACCAGTAACTTCCTGGGAGCCATGTGGCTCATCTCTATTACCTTCCTCTCCATTGGCTACGGAGACATGGTACCTAACACGTACTGTGGGAAAGGCGTATGTCTGCTTACAGGGATCATGGTATGTTATCGGTCATTGGAAATGAGGTTGTGTGTTTGTTTCATGCACTATTTCATGACTAATGGGCATATTATTCCCATGAAACAGCCACGTTTGAAATCTGAAATCTTGTGTTTCTTCAACTTGCTTTATTCTAGAGCAGCTCAACATTTCCTCCAAACTGTCACCACCCATACAGTACTAACACAATGACCCAACTCAGCAGTCACCTTTCAGAGGTTAATTGATTAATTGATTTATGGCCCTGACTATGTTTCTGACCAATAGGGAGCGGGCTGCACTGCGCTGGTGGTCGCCGTGGTAGCCAGGAAGTTGGAGTTGACCAAGGCTGAGAAGCATGTCCACAACTTCATGATGGACACACAACTCTGCAAACGAGTGAGTCACTCCGCTCTCGCTTTAGTGGCATCATTGATCTTCCACCACGGAGCACTAAAGTAAATGTCACATCACTTACTGTATGGGAGGTTGTCTAAAAATAATACAAGAACTGTCGTTTATGGTGGAACATGGTATTGATGGAACATGGTATTAATAACTGTTAAAAAGTACAAACAAATTCATGTCCCTGGTGGTCCTTTGTAGCTCAGTTGGTAGACCATGACGCATGTAATGAACAGTGGTGGAAAAAGTACCCAATTGTCAAACTTTAGTAAAAGTAAAGATACTTTAATAGAAAATTACTCAAGTAAAAATCACCAGGTAAAATACTACTTGAGTAAAAGTTCACAAGTATTTGGTTGTAAATATACTTAAGTATCACAAGTAAGGCTTCCCGAGTGGCGCAGTGGACTCCGGCACTGCATCGCAGTGTTGTGGTGTCACTACAGCCTGGGGTTCAATCCCAGGCTGTGTCACAACCGTCTGTGACCGGGAGTCCCATAGGTCAGTGCATAATTGGCCCAGCATCATCCAGGGGAGGGTTTGGCCGGGGGGGCTTTACTTGGCTCATCACGCTCTAGCAACTCCTTGTGGTGGGCCGGGCGCCTGCAGGCTGACTTGGTTGTCAGTTGAACGGTGTTTCCTCCAACACATTGGTGCAGCTGGCTTCCGGGTTAAGTGAACGGGTGTTAAGAAGTGTGGCTTGGCGTGTCATGTTTTGGAGGACGCATGACTTGACCTTTGCCTTTCCTGAGCCCGTTGGGGAATTGCAGTGATGAGACAAGATCGTAGTCACGAAATATGTAAATCAAAACATTTCTATAAAGTATCACAAGTAAATGTAATTGCTAAAATATATAAGTATCAAAACTAAAAATAATTTCAAATTCCTTATATTAAGCAAAACAGATGACACCATTCTTGTTTAAAACATTTCCAGATAGCCAGGGTCACACTCCGACACACAGACATAATTTACAAACGAAGCATGTGTGTTTAGTGAGTCCGTCAGCTCAGAGGCAGTAGGGATGACCAGGGAGGAATTGGACCATTTTCCTGTCCTACTAAGCATTCAAAATGTAACGAGGACTTTTGGGTGTCAGAGTAAAAAGTACATTATTTTCTTTAGGAATGCAGTGAAGTAAAAGTAAAAGTTGTCAAAAATATAAATAGTAAAGTAAAGTACAGATACCCCAAAAAACGACAAAAGTATTTTTACTTAAGTACTTTACACTACTGGTAATGCCAGGGTAGTGGGTTTGATTGCTGGGACAATCCATACGTAAAATGTATTGTTAGGTTCTAATTCTCAGAGTTAAAAAACTCTACGGACACTATGAAAGCTTAACCAAGTTTATTCTGACCAGAGGATAAATATAGCTGCATTAGACAAAACATGTTTCCACCACAACAAGTATATATACTCCAATTTAGGCACTCCTCCTTCTCTCCAATCCTTACATCAATTATGGTCCGATAGGAAGACGAAGTAATTGGGTAATAAACCATAAGGTTTAAGGGGATCTGACCTGGCCTCAACCTCTCATTTGCCTAATCCACAGATGTCCACCCGTATCCCCTATAGGGATCCTGTGACTTCCTCACATCCAGCCAACACATTCCAAAGCCATCTGGCTCCTACAGATAACCAATAACTTCTGATGTAAAAACCAGCCTCTACCACTCCTCAGATACTATACTTCAGTACGCACGCGTGACTGAAAGTGGCTTTGACTAAAAGCATCCCCTAAATGGTATATATTAAATATTATTATGATAAGATGTATTTTAATCGGTTTACCTTTCTCAGTTCCCTACAAGTCTACCTTTCTCAATACAGTTTACCTTTCTCAGTTCCTCTAAAAGTAAATCCATAAAGAGCATATGTTACAAAGCAGGTGTTATTCGAGACACCAGTGTTGTAGTACTCGAGCCCGGTCTCGAGACCACATATTGAGTGTCTCAGTCTTGTCTTTGTTTCAGATACATTTTTACATGGTCTGGACTCAGCGCATAAAAGTGATTAGCCAGGCCAAAAATATATACACTCCTTTCTTGAAACATTAATATCATATCGCCTATTGACACCTGGGATTCCTACTTTACTCATAACATTACTGTCCTTTACTTTCGTTGAAAAATATCCTCAGGCTTTGTCCACATTTCCTTGACTTGCTGGTAGGGAAGAGTGTGAGAAATTGTAACGGTCTTTATATTTATAATAGACATGTTGGAGCAGTGGCGAACCTATTGGACATAGGCCTTCGGTGTGTGACATGTTTGTGATTCGGAAAGGACAGCAACCATAATACCAGCTTACTTATGTAGGAGAGTGCACTTTTTGTAAAGCACAAAGGGCCAGTGGTGTAGTGGAGGCTACAAGCAGGTATACACCCTATACCCACTTTTTGTCCAGTGGGAATTGCCTATACTCACTTCTTAATCCCCACTGTTGCATATCAAAGTAGTATAGTGGAGGTATACGATTTATTAAGCCTACACAATCGCAAAGCATATATTTACATGCGCTCAGCACACATAGCCTAGTTTCAGCGGAATATCATCTGCAGGCAGCAAGAGCGCGCAGCTCTCAACTGGTTGTCCACAGAGCAGCTCACAGAAGAATGACATCTCTAGCCGGTAGGTAGGAAAGACATTTCGACTTATATTCACCAGTAAATGCTAACTAAGTCAACAATGGGTATGTAAAAGACGTATTGAAAAAGTTTGGTCCATAGTCTTAGTTATTAGGCTATTTGTGATGTGTAATCCAGTCATCATGGCTGTTTGCATTGTTAGGTTCTAATTTTCAGAGTAAATAACTCACGGACACTAGAGAAGCTTAACCAAGTTACATTTTTCCCAAAGGGTGGAGTCTCCTTCTTATCGCTAAACATTGCGTCATTCTTGCTAAGCAGGGAGCTAAGTGACATGATCCTTCAATGGTTTCTCCCTGTATCAGTACTGCCACATGCGATCATGTTCCCTGCACTCAGCCCCTCCCAAGCTTCATTATGGCACCCCTCATGTCTCTTTTGTAACTAATGTTCCTATACTTCTGAGTATAACAATGTTTCACCCCGAATCCAACAGCATGAACATTTCTAAAGGCTTTCCCCTAAAAACCGCTCCAATTAAATGTTGAATGCAATGTAGGCCTACCTGACAGAATTATATCATTCTGATTTGTATCAATGGGGAGGACATTTGTTTTGCTCAATTGAATTAAAGGGCAATGACACCCTCCCAAAAAATATATATTTTAGATTTTTCCCAGACCTCAAATGTTTGTCTTTTTTTTGTTGAAAACGTGTGATTTTGAGAGTGAAAATCCGAAAAATCTATAGGAAAACAGGATTTTTCACACAGGACCCACTTCTCCAGGCACCTTTACACCACTGCATAGGGCCGAAAGAAAGCAGTCCATTCACTGAGACATAATAAGCCAGTAGGTCCCAATCATAATACAAAAACACAACCATTAGGCTAAGCATTTCCCAGTCGAAATGGACAACTATTACTTCCCATTGCAAAAAGAACATTTCATGTATAGCACACAAAGTAACCAGTGATCTAAAGTGTAAAACATGTTGCGAGTTGGAATAAAGAACACAGTTCCACTCACCAGATGATAATCATTTGAAACTTAACTTCTTGTTGAAAGTTATTCTTGAAAAGGGAGAACCTAACAAATTAGCAACAACATCCTCTTCGATAACACCTGCTGCAGCTGCTGCAAACTAGCCTACAACAAAAGCTAGCCATCTAGACCGTGGGAAAGCTACTGCTCGCTATTGCACAGTGACTTGTTGGCCTTCGAGAAGGCAAAAGTTTCCATACTTTCTGTAAAAACAGTCCCACCCATTACAAGTCAATGTGATTGGTTGATTTCACAGTCACTCCAACATTTTGCCCTAATACAGTTAATGGCAGATGCCTTCTATCAAGCTTCTGATGGCCTAGCCAATGGCTGACTTAGCTAGCTAGATGTATCTCCCCAGAGACCACCAAAGAAAAATCCTGATTGGATATTTTTTAAATTCCGTGTTAACCCTTTCCTTTCCAACAAAAATATAAGAGATTAAACCAGAACATCATTGAAAATATTTTTTATTTTAATTTTATAAATCCTTAGCCTTTCTCTTAAAGTGTAGAAGGCCCTAATTGTTCCCCACCGTCTTTGGGTTAGTAAAAATGTGTATAGTGGCTTTATTTTCCCTCTGTATGCTTTTTTTCACCATTCTGAATGTCTAAAGAATCCATATGTTGTTCTGAAATATGAACACAGAAATACTAGACATTTTGAACTCTTATTATGGTGACGATTTGACAAAATTCCAATCATGGTCTTGAATTGAACTCCATTTTTCTGGTCTTGGTCTCG